>NC_034200.2:1280770-1580770 GCF_002021735.2 Oncorhynchus kisutch
TCTCTCCCCCTGGTTGTAGTCCTCTCTCCCCTTCTCTCCCCTCTCCCCCTGGTTGTAGTCCTCTCTCCCCTTCTCTCCCCTCTCCCCCTGGTTGTAGGCCTCTCACCCCTTCTCTCCCCCAGGTTGTAGGCATCTCAGGCCTTCGCTTCCCTTCTCTCCCCTCCTCTCTCCCTGGTTGTAGACTTCTCTCCACTCCACTCCCCCTGGTTGTAGGCCTCTCATCCCTTCTCTCCCCCTCCTCTCCCCCAGGTTGTAGGCCTATCTGGCCTTCTCTCCACTACACTCCCCCTGGTTGTAGGCCTCCTTGACCATCTCTCCCCTCCTCTCCCCCTGTTTGTAGGCCTCCTCTACCCCTCGTTGTAGGCCTCTCTGGCCTCCTCTCCCCTCCTCTACACCTGTGTTGTGGGCTTCTCTGGCCTTCTCTACCCTCCTCTCCCCTCATCCCCGCTGGTTGTAGGCCTACCTAGCCTTCTCTCCACTACTCTCCCCCTGGTTGTAGGCCCTCTCACCCTTCTCTCCCCCTCCTCTCCCCCAGGTTGTAGGTCTCTCTGGCCTTCTCTCCCGTTCTCTCCCCCTCTCTCCCGGTTGTAGGACTCATCTCCCCTCCTCTACCCTGGTTGTAGGCCTCTCTGGACTTCTCTCCCCTCCTCCCCGCTGGTTGTAGGCATCTCTTTCCCCCAGGTTGTAGTCCTCTCTGGCAATCTCTCCCCTCGTCTCGCCCTGGTTGTATGTCTCTCTGGCCTTCTCTCCCCTCCCTCTCCACCTTATTGTAGGCCTCTTTGGCCTTCTCTCCCCCTGGTTGTAGGCCCTCTCATGCCTTCTCTCCCCTCTCCCCTGGATGGAGGGCCTCTCTGGCATTCTCTCCACTTCTTTCCCCCTGGTTGTAGGCCTCTCAGGCCTTCTCTCCCCTCCTCTCCCCCTGGTTGTAGGCCTCCTCTACCCCTCATTGTAGGCCTCTCTGGCCTTCTCTCCCCTCCTCTACACATGGTTGTAGGCCTCTCTCCCCTCCTCTACCCCCTGGTTTAGTCCTCTCTGGCATACTCTCACCTCCTCTCCCCCTGGTTGTAGGCCTCTCACCCCTTCTCTCCCCCAGGTTGTAGGTCTCTCTGGCCTTCTCTCCCGTTCTCTCCCCTCTCCCCCGGTTGTAGGACTCCTCTCCCCTCCTCTCCCCCCTGGTTGTAGGCCTCTCTGGCATTCTTTCCCCTCCCCCCCCCTGGTTGTAGGCTTCTCTCCCCCAGTTGTAGTCCTCTCTGGCCTTCTCTTCCCTTCTCTCCCCTCCTCTGACCCCTTATTTTAGGCCTCTCTGGCCTTCTCTCCCCAGGTTGTAGTCCTCTCTGGCATTCTCTCCCCTCGTCTCCCCCTGGTTGTATGTCTCTCTGGCCTTCTCTCCCCTCCTCTCCCCTCCTCTACCACTGGTTGTAGGCCTCTCAGGCCTTCTCTCCCCTCTCTCCCCCTTATTGTAGGCCTCTCTGGCCTCCTCTCCCCTGGTTGTAGTCCTCTCTCCCCTTCTCTTCCCTCCTCTCCCCCTTGTTGTAGGCCTCTCTGGCCTTCTCTCCCCTTCTCTCCACTCCTCTCCCCCTGGTTGTAGGCCTCCCTGGCCTTCTCTATCCCTCCTCTCCCGCTAGTTGTAGGCCTCCTCTCCCCTCTACCCCTGGTTTTAGGCCTCTCTCCCCTCATCTCCCCCTGGTTGTAGTCCTCTCAAGCCTTCTCTCCCCTTCTCTCCCCTTCCTCTACCCCTCTTCTACCCCTGGTTGTAGGCCTTTCTGGCCTTCTCTCCCCTCGTCTCCCCCTCCTCTCCCCCTGGTTGTAGGCCTCTCTGGCCTTCTCTCCCTTCCTCTCCCCCTGGTTGTAGGTCTCTCTCCCTTCCTCTGCCCCTGGTTGTAGGTCTCTCTCCCTTCCTATCCCCCTGGTTGTCGGTCTCTCTCCCTTCCTCTCCCCCTGGTTGTAGGTCTCTCTCCCCTCCTCTCCCCCTGGTTATAGACCTCTCTCACCTTCTCTCCACTCCACTCCCCCCTGGTTGTAGGCCTCCTCTCCACTCCACTCCCCCTGGTTGTAGGCCTCCTCTCCCCTCCTCTCCCCATGGTTGTAGGCCTCTCTCCCCTCCTCTCACCCTGGTGTAGTCCTCTCTGGCATTCTCTCCTCTCCTCTCCCCCTGGATGTAGGCCTACCTAGCCTTCTCTCCACTTCTTTCCCCCTGGTTGTAGGCCTCTCACCCCTTCTCTCCCCCAGGTTGTAGGCCTCCTTGACCATCTCTCCCCTCCTCTCCCCCCTGGTTGTAGGCCTCCTCTCCCCCTGGTTGTAGGCCTCTCTGGCCTTCTCTCCCCCTGGTTGTAGGCATCTCTCCCCTCCTTTCCCCCCTGGTGTAGTCCTCTCTGGCATTCTCTCCCCTCTTCTCCCCCTAGTTGTAGGCCTCTCTGGCCTTCTCTCCCCTTGTCTCCCCCTGGTTGTAGGCCTCTCTGGCCTTCTCTCACCTTGTCTCCCCCTGGTTGTAGGCCTCTCTGGCCTTCTCTCTCCCTGGTTGTAGGCCTCCCTGGTCTTCTCTCACCTCCTCTCACCCGGTTGTAGGCCTCTCTGTGCTTCTCTCCCCTCCTCTCCCCCTGATTGTAGGCCTCTCTCCCCTCCTCTCCCCTGGTTGTAGGCCTCTCTGGCCTTCTCTCCCCTCTTCTGACACCTTGTTGTAGGCCTCTCTAGGCTTCTCTCCCCTCCTCTCCCCCTGGTTGTAGGCCTCTCTCCCCTCCTCTCCCCTGGTTGTAGGCCTCTCTGGCCTTCTCCCCCTCATCTGACACATTGTTGTAGGCCTCTCTGGCCTTCTCTTTCCTCTCCACTCCTCTCCCCCTGGTTGTAGGCCTCTCTCGTCTTCTCTCCCTTTCTCTTCCCTCCTCTCCCCCTTGTTGTAGGCCTCTCTGGCCTTCTCTCCCCTTCTCTCCACTCCTCTCCCCCTGGTTGTAGGCCTCCCTGGCCTTCTCTCCCCTCCTCTCCCCCTGGTTGTAGGCCTCCTCTCCCCTCCTCTACCCCTGGTTGTAGTCCTCTCTGGCCTTCTCTCCCCTCCTTCCCCCTTGGTTGCAGGCCTCTCTGGCCTTCTCTCCCCCTGGTTGTAGGCCTAGCTGGCCTGCTCTCCCCTCCTCTCCCCCTGGTTGTAGGCCTCCCTGGCCTTCTCTCCCCTCCTCTCCCCCCACGTTGTAGGCCTCCTGTTCCCTCCTCTAAACCTGGTTGTAGGCTTCTCTGGCCTTCTCTCCCCTCCTCTACCCCTGCTCTCCCCCTGGTTGTAGGCATCTCTGGCCTTCTCTCCCCTCCTCTCCCCCTGGTTGTAGGCCTCTCTGGCATTCTCTCCCCTCCCCCCCCTGGTTGTAGGCTTCTCTCCCCCAGGTTGTAGTCCTCTCTGGCCTTCTCTTCCCTTCTCTCCCCTCCTCTGACCCCTTATTTTAGGCCTCTCTGGCCTTCTCTCCCCCAGGTTGAAGTCCTCTCTGGCATTCTCTCCCCTCGTCTCCCCCTGGTTGTATGTCTCTCTGGCCTTCTCTCCCCTCCTCTCCCCTCCTCTACCACTGGTTGTAGGCCTCTCAGGCCTTCTCTCCCCTCTCTCCCCCTTATTGTAGGCCTCTCTGGCCTCCTCTCCCCCTGGTTGTAGTCCTCTCTCCCCTTCTCTTCCCTCCTCTCCCCCTTGTTGTAGGCCTCTCTGGCCTTCTCTCCCCTTCTCTCCACTCCTCTCCCCCTGGTTGTAGGCCTCCCTGGCCTTCTCTATCCCTCCTCTCCCGCTAGTTGTAGGCCTCCTCTCCCCTCTACCCCTGGTTTTAGGCCTCTCTCCCCTCATCTCCCCCTGGTTGTAGTCCTCTCAAGCCTTCTCTCCCCTTCTCTCCCCTCCTCTACCCCTCTTCTACCCCTGGTTGTAGGCCTTTCTGGCCTTCTCTCCCCTCGTCTCCCCCTCCTCTCCCCCTGGTTGTAGGCCTCTCTGGCCTTCTCTCCCTTCCTCTCCCCCTGGTTGTAGGTCTCTCTCCCTTCCTCTGCCCCTGGTTGTAGGTCTCTCTCCCTTCCTATCCCCCTGGTTGTCGGTCTCTCTACCTTCCTCTCCCCCTGGTTGTAGGACTCTCTCCCCTCCTCTCCCCCTGGTTATAGACCTCTCTCACCTTCTCTCCACTCCACTCCCCCTGGTTGTAGGCCTCCTCTCCACTCCACTCCCCCTGGTTGTAGGCCTCCTCTCCCCTCCTCTCCCCATGGTTGTAGGCCTCTCTCCCCTCCTCTCACCCTGGTGTAGTCCTCTCTGGCATTCTCTCCTCTCCTCTCCCCCTGGATGTAGGCCTACCTAGCCTTCTCTCCACTTCTTTCCCCCTGGTTGTAGGCCTCTCACCCCTTCTCTCCCCCAGGTTGTAGGCCTCCTTGACCATCTCTCCCCTCCTCTCCCCCTGGTTGTAGGCCTCCTCTCCCCCTGGTTGTAGGCCTCTCTGGCCTTCTCTCCCCCTGGTTGTAGGCATCTCTCCCCTCCTTTCCCCCTGGTGTAGTCCTCTCTGGCATTCTCTCCCCTCTTCTCCCCCTAGTTGTAGGCCTCTCTGGCCTTCTCTCCCCTTGTCTCCCCCTGGTTGTAGGCCTCTCTGGCCTTCTCTCACCTTGTCTCCCCCTGGTTGTAGGCCTCTCTGGCCTTCTCTCTCCCTGGTTGTAGGCCTCCCTGGTCTTCTCTCACCTCCTCTCACCCGGTTGTAGGCCTCTCTGTGCTTCTCTCCCCTCCTCTCCCCCTGGTTGTAGGCCTCTCTCCCCTCCTCTCCCCTGGTTGTAGGCCTCTCTGGCCTTCTCTCCCCTCTTCTGACACCTTGTTGTAGGCCTCTCTAGGCTTCTCTCCCCTCCTCTCCCCCTGGTTGTAGGCCTCTCTCCCCTCCTCTCCCCTGGTTGTAGGCCTCTCTGGCCTTCTCCCCCTCATCTGACACATTGTTGTAGGCCTCTCTGGCCTTCTCTTTCCTCTCCACTCCTCTCCCCCTGGTTGTAGGCCTCTCTCGTCTTCTCTCCCCTTCTCTTCCCTCCTCTCCCCCTTGTTGTAGGCCTCTCTGGCCTTCTCTCCCCTTCTCTCCACTCCTCTCCCCTGGTTGTAGGCCTCCCTGGCCTTCTCTCCCCTCCTCTCCCCCTGGTTGTAGGCCTCCTCTCCCCTCCTCTACCCCTGGTTGTAGTCCTCTCTGGCCTTCTCTCCCCTCCTTCCCCCTTGGTTGCAGGCCTCTCTGGCCTTCTCTCCCCCTGGTTGTAGGCCTAGCTGGCCTGCTCTCCCCTCCTCTCCCCCTGGTTGTAGGCCTCCCTGGCCTTCTCTCCCCTCCTCTCCCCCCACGTTGTAGGCCTCCTGTTCCCTCCTCTAAACCTGGTTGTAGGCTTCTCTGGCCTTCTCTCCCCTCCTCTACCCCTGCTCTCCCCCTGGTTGTAGGCATCTCTGGCCTTCTCTCCCCTCCTCTCCCCCTGGTTGTAGGTCTCTCTCCCTTCCTCTCCCCCTGGTTGTAGGTCTCTCTCCCTTCCTCTCCCCCTGGTTGTAGGTCTCTCTCCCCTCCTCTCACCCTGGGTGTAGGCCTACCTAGCCCTCTCCACTTCTCTCCCCCTGGTTGTAGGCCTCTCACCCCTTCTCTCCCCCTCCTCTCCCCCAGGTTGTAGGCATCTCGGGCCTTCGCTTCCCTTCTCTCCCCCCACGTTGTAGGCCTCCTGTTCCCTCCTCTAAACCTGGTTGTAGGCTTCTCTGGCCTTCTCTCCCCTCCTCTACCCCTCTTCTACCCCTGGTTGTAGGCCTCTCTTGCCTTCTCTCCCCTCGTCTCCCCCTCCTCTGCCCCTGGTTGTAGGCCTCTCTGGCCTTCTCTCCCTTCCTCTCCCCCTGGTTGTAGGTCTCTCTCCCTTCCTCTCCCCCTGGTTGTAGGTTTCTCTCCCTTCCTATCCCCCTGGTTGTAGGTCTCTCTCCCTTCCTCTCCCCCTGGTTGTAGGTCTCTCTCCCCTCCTCTCCCCCTGGTTATAGACCTCTCTCACCTTCTCTCCACTCCACTCCCCCTGGTTGTAGGCCTCCTCTCCCCTCCTCTCCCCTTGGTTGTAGGCCTCTCTCCCCTCCTCTCACCCTGGTGTAGTCCTCTCTGGCATTCTCTCCTCTCCTCTCCCCCTGGATGTAGGCCTACCTAGCCTTCTCTCCACTTCTTTCCCCCTGGTTGTAGGCCTCTCACCCCTTCTCTCCCCCTCCTCTCCCCCAGCTTGTACGCATCTCGGGCCTTCGCTTCCCTTCTCTCCCGCCACGTTGTAGGCCTCCTGTTCCCTCCTCTAAACCTGGTTGTAGGCTTCTCTGGCCTTCTCTCCCCTCCTCTACCCCTGGTTGTAGGTCTCTCTCCCTTCCTCTCCCCCTGGTTGTAGGTCTCTCTCCCCTCCTCTCCCCCTGGTTATAGACCTCTCTCACCTTCTCTCCACTCCACTCCCCCTGGTTGTAGGCCTCCTCTCCCCTCCTCTCCCCTTGGTTGTAGGCCTCTCTCCCCTCCTCTCACCCTGGTGTAGTCCTCTCTGGCATTCTCTCCTCTCCTCTCCCCCTGGATGTAGGCCTACCTAGCCTTCTCTCCACTTCTTTCCCCCTGGTTGTAGGCCTCTCACCCCTTCTCTCCCCCAGGTTGTAGGCCTCCTTGACCATCTCTCCCCTCCTCTCCCCCTGGTTGTAGGCCTCCTCTCCCCCTGGTTGTAGGCCTCTCTGGCCTTCTCTCCCCCTGGTTGTAGGCATCTCTCCCCTCCTTTCCCCCTGGTGTAGTCCTCTCTGGCATTCTCTCCCCTCTTCTCCCGCTGGTTGTAGGCCTCTCTGGCCTTCTCTCCCCTTGTCTCCCCCTGGTTGTAGGCCTCTCTGGCCTTCTCTCCCCTTGTCTCCCCCTGGTTGTAGGCCTCTCTGGCCTTCTCTCCCCCTGGTTGTAGGCCTCCCTGGCCTTCTCTCCCCTCCTCTGCCCCCACGTTGTAGGCCTCCTGTTCCCTCCTCTACACCTGGTTGTAGGCTTCTCTGGCCTTCTCTCCCCTCGTCTCCCCCTCTCTCCCTGGTTGTAGGCCTCTCTGGTCTTCTCTCACCTCCTCTCCCCCGGTTGTAGGCCTCTCTGGGCTTCTCTCCCCTCCTCTCCCCCTGGTTGTAGGCCTCTCTCCCCTCCTCTCCCCTGGTTGTAGGCCTCTCTGGCCTTCTCTCCCCTCTTCTGACACCTTGTTGTAGGCCTCTCTGGGCTTCTCTCCCCTCCTCTCCCCTTGGTTGTAGGCCTCTCTCCCCTCCTCTCCCCTGGTTGTAGGCCTCTCTGGCCTTCTCTCCTCTCATCTGAGACATTGTTGTAGGCCTCTCTGGCCTTCTCTTTCCTCTCCACTCCTCTCCCCCTGGTTGTAGGCCTCTCTGGCCTCTCCCCTCCTTCCCCCTTGGTTGCAGGCCTCTCTGGCCTTCTCTCCCCCTGGTTGTAGGCCTCCCTGGCCTTCTCTCCCCTCCTCTCCCCCCACGTTGTAGGCCTGCTGTTCCCTCCTCTAAACCTGGTTGTAGGCTTCTCTGGCCTTCTCTCCCCTCCTCTACCCCTGGTTGTAGTCCTCTCTGGCCTTCTCTCCCCTCCTTCCCCCTTGGTTGCAGGCCTCTCTGTCCTTCTCTCCCCCTGGTTGTAGGCCTCCCTGGCCTTCTCTCTCCTCCTCTCCCCCTGGTTGTAGGCCTCTCTCCCCCTCCACTCCCCCTGGTTGTAGGCATCTCTGGCCTTCTCTCCCCTCCTCTCCCCCTGGTTGTAGGTCTCTCTCCCTTCCTCTCCCCCTGGTTATAGGTCTCTCTCCCTTCCTCTCCCCCTGGTTGTAGGTCTCTCTCCCTTCCTCTCCCTGGTTGTAGGCCTCTCCCCCTGGTCGTAGACCTCTCTCCCCTCCTCTCCCCCTGGTTGTAGAAACTCTCTGGCCTTCTCGTTGTGCTCAGACTGCTCCTCCTTAGTGTTTCAGGGCCTCGGTATATGCTTTAATGTTCCCCAACACCCACTCCAGCCTCACTTCATAAACACCAACATAGGGACAAACACACACACTTTACATTCACTTTTAATCTTAGTCCTTACATTAGAACAGTCTTATCGTGAGAAACAACATTTCATTGTGAATAAAAGCATGCAAAGAAATAACATCAAACAAAAGTTGACAGTGTAAAGACAACCATTGTTAAAAAGTAATTAAACTTTCTCGCGCGGGGCCCCTCAACAACATTCCGCTGAAATGGCAGTGCGCAAAATGCCAAAATATTTTTGGGAAATATGTAACTTTCACACATTACAGCAAATTAAAGATAAACATCTTGTTAATCTACCCACCGTGTCTGATTTCAAAAATGCTTTTCAGCTAAAGCACAACATATGATTATGTTAGGTCAGAGCCAAGTCACAAAAACACACAGCCATTTTTCCAGCCAAAGATAGGAGTCAAAATAAGCAGAAATATAGATAAAATTAATCACTAACCTTTGATGATCTTCATCAGATGACACTCATAGGACTTCATGTTACACAATACATGTATGTTTTGTTCGATAATGTGCGTATTTATATCCAAAAATCTCAGTTTACATTGGCGTGTAACTTGCAGTAATGTTTTGATTCCAAAACATCCGGTGATTTTGTTATTCAAAGAATTAAAGATAGACATCTCCTTAACTTCTTGTGACTCTCAAACCCGGATCCAGGAGCGTAATCATAGCCTCAAACTAATTAGCATATCGCAGCGGACAAAAATCTTCGTACAAAATCTTCCTATTCATGAAAATCACAAATGAAATATATTGAGCTTAGCATTTTGTTAATCACACTGTCATCTCATATTTTCAAAATATGCTTTACAGCCAACGCTAGACAAGCATTTGTGTAAGTTTATCATGACATAATGCTATGCTAGGCTCTGCTGGCAGCAGGCAACATTTTCACGAAAACAAGAAAAGCAATCAAATTAAATAATTTACCTTGGAAGAACTTCGAATGTTTTCACTCAGGAGACTCCCAGTTAGATAGCAAATGTTCCTTTTTCCCCAAAAATATTATTTTTGTAGGCGAAATAGCTCCCGTTTGTTTGTCACGTTTGGCTGAGAAATCGACCGGAAAATGCGGTCACTACAACGCCAAACTTTTTTCCAAATTAGCTCCATAATACCGACAGAAACATGGCAAACGTTGTTTAGAATCAATCCTCAAGGTGGTGTTTTTCACATATCTATTCGATAATATATCCGTCGGGACAATTGGTTTCTCATAAGAAGCGATTGGAAAAATGGCTACTTGTGTACTTTACGCAAGATTTTCTGCGGGAGCCATCATGTGACCACTTGCTCAATGTGGTCCCTTATGGCTATTCTTCAACATAAATGGGTAAAAAGACGTCACAATGCTGTAGGCACCTTGGTGAATACGTAGAAAATGTAAGCTCATTCGTAGCTCATTCACAGCCATATAAGAAGTCATTGGCATGAAGTGGTTTCAAAAAATGCGGCACTTCCTGATTGGATTTTTATCTGGGTTTCGCCTGCAACATCAGTTCTGTTGCACTCAAAGACAATATCTTTGCAGTTTTAGAAACGTCAGTGTTTTCTATCCAAAGCTGTCAATTATATGCATAGTCGAGCATCTTGTCGTGACAAAATATCCCGTTTAAACCACAGACCACTGACTCAAAGAGGTCTCATGAGCCCCTCCTTTATAGTAGAATCCTCATTCAAGTTTCAAAAGACAGTTGACATCTAGTGGAAGCCATAGGAAGTGCAACCTCATCCATATCTCAATGTGTAGGCCAAGCTTTGAAAAACTACCAACCTCAGATGTCCCACTTCCTAGTTGGATTTTTCTCAGGTTTTCGCCTGCCATATGAGTTCTGTTATAGTCACAGACATCATTCAAACAGTTTTAGAAACTTCAGAGTGTTTTCTATCCAATACTACTAATATTATGCATATATTAGCATCTGGGATATAGTAGGAGGAAGTTCACTAAGGACACGCTATTCATCCAAAAGTGAAGATGCTGCCCCCTATCCCAAAAAGGTTAATGTCATGTTTCAAAGTTGCAAGTGCTAACATCCTCAGGCATAGCCTCAGTTCTTGACAGTTTCTGCTGACTACAGCAGCGAAACTCATTTTTTCTTGCCAAACAAGGGCATTGATCGATTTCCTGGTAACAGACAGCACTATGGTGGTTTCCTATCTAGTTATGAATCTAGCAAGCCTGGGCATGGATGTATGGAGAAGACTGCTACTGTATAACACCCCATTAACTTCATATAATACTTCCTCTCTGAGGTCAGGTTCATCTCACCCTTACCAATTCCTGCTGTTCTGCCTGACTAAGAGGCAACCCCTACACACCTAACACAGCCACCAGCTTCCAGATTGAAATGGACCTTTTATAGTAAATGACTGAGAACTGTGTACGCGGTTATAGGCCTACAGTATATTATTTATATCTCCCAGTGGGCCCTTCTGACAAGCCAAATTATCCCCTTGGGGCCCTCAATCTCTTCTTTAACTCCCCACCGCCACTGATGTTGTGCAAACTAAGATGGATGACTAAGGGGACTCGCTCTGATTAACCTTGCTGTATCAATAGTGGAGTCTTGGCTAAGGCTAACAGTTAAAGGTTATAGTTACATATAGTGGAGTAGCAGGACATTCCCCCCCACTCAACTCAAATCCCTGTCATCTCTCACACATGTGAATATGCACACACCATCTTTTATATCTTCCATCACACACTCACCCTGGAAGTAGGAGCACTGCTACAACCTTGGCCAGTAGCCGACGGGCTTCATTTTCATTATTCTCAGACTCCAGCTTCACAGCAGCCAACCATATCTCTTCACTGTTAGGGTTATCCTGGATACAAAGGGAGAAAGGTGTTTTGCTTGTATCAAATCTTGGTTTGCTGTGTACCCTATTGTTAAGAAAGAAAGATAACATTGGAATAAGCATGTTTACTCAAGCTAGCAAGCTCATTGTTCCTCTCTCACCTGGAAGGCCAGGGCCAGAATGCTGCAAGCAGCAGGCAGTTCTCAGCCAGCCACTTGGACTTGGTCCCCAACAGCCACAGGACAGTGAGCCACCACCCTCTGCAGCCTCCAGAGACTCCCTGGGATGGGGGGTAACAAGGAGGGATGGAGGAGAAGTAAGAGGGTGAGGTATGGAGAGATAGAAAGGAGGTGAAATGAGAGGGAGATGTGACGAAAGGGGGAAAAGGGAGAGATTTAATAAGTCATTGAGAGAGTATGAGAGGAAAGAGAGGCTTTGAAAAAGTGATTGATCACAACTAACCAAATGGGATCATTAAGAGGGTGAATATAATCACTATTATACATTAAGACAAGACGGACTCCTAGATAAGCGACCAATCAAATTGTTTGGCTTCTAATTGAGTCACCTGCCAATGAAAAATTGCCACAGTGAAGATATCCACTCTGAAATATTCTAGTTTACAATGCACGTAGTCATTTTATTCAACTTCTGCTTTCACACATACACACACACACACACACACACACACACACACACACACACACACACACACACACACACACACACACACACACACACACACACACACACACACACACACACACACACACACACACACACACACACACACACACACACACACCTGGTGCCATGGTTCTTTTCGAAGTAAGATGACCTGAGCCACACACTCGTTTTTCTGAGGAACATCTGCATGGCGTGGGCATAGATGGCACGGGCACACTCCAGTACCCATGGGACACACACTGAAACACAACAACAGTCACATTACACACACCAACACACCGAGGGAGACACTGAAATAAAAACGAATTACAAATAATGTATCAAACTGTGGATATACCAAATGTTCCTGATGTAATCTGAGTATTGGGCATTTGGTACATTTGGGTAGTGAGAGGTTACAGGTATATGGTCATCATTCTTACGCTCTCTGCGTCCTCCATCCAGGTGTGTTTACAGCTCTCCTCAATGCCGATACCAATTATCGCCCGGGTCACCGCCTGGCACATTGCCTGCCTTGTCACACTCAACCCAAGAATACATTACTTGATGGTAATAGTGCTCACTGTTGAGCCTAGTGAAGGAGAGAGAGAACTTGTGACCCGTGCCTAGTACAGTCGTGCAGGCCAGTGGAATGGTGGAGCCACTTGAGTGAAGAGGCCTACAAAACAACACAATGAATCATGTGGAAACATCATGTCCCCATCCTCTTACAATCACAAGCATTAAATCATCTCTGATTTATGGGTGGGTAGACGTTTAAATAAGCTGTGCTGGGGGAAATTATGACATGATCTTTTCTCTTTTGAGATGGATCAAGCCAGTGTTTGATCTTGCTCTGCAGTGCCATCTCCCTGTGCTTAATGTTTCCCCCTGTGCTCTCCAATAAACTGTATAAATAAATAATAAACTCCCATCCCTGTGCCAGAGAACAGTAGATGGCCACTGTACATCCACTTTACTTTAGAGCCATGAAAAGTCAGAGGGAAAAGAATAATAAGTGAAAAAAGGAAAGGAATTAGAGAGATAATTGCGGTCAAAGGCCTAGTTGCGAAACATTAAGTGCAAGTTGAGGTGAATTGCACTGAACTGCACAGAGATCAGTAAGACATCAGTCACTGACCTGCACACACACGCAGGTCAGTGTTTAAGTGCAGTCTGCTGCTGCTTGTTATGTGCTGCAGAGATAAAATAAGATAGAGGAAACAGTTGTGCCATATTACTCTGGCATGCCAGCACCTCTGAAGAGAGGGAGTGGCCGTAGTATCATTTTACATAGTGGAGTCAAGGGCAACGCAGAAAACATTTGGGTAAAAGGTGAAGAGAATAAGACTGAATTAGAGGTTTTGAAAATGCTGGGTTGCAGCAGAAGGCTTTTGGATTATGGCTGCTCAAGACTGTTTGGTTTATTCAGTGGGTCACAGGAAAATACCAAGAGCTGGAAGTGGACCACACAGAACTTTGGAGCACACCTGTGTTTCCTGCTCTAGAGTCTCACCACTATACACTGTTCTCTTCTCCACCATTTGAGTGTTCTCTTTGGCCTCCTCCAACTTGGCGGCAGTGATCCATATGTGACAGTCCATAGGGATGTTTATCCTGGGCCTTGTTCACGACACGTCTAGCGTTCTCATACATTCCAACCTCGCCAGCCACAGCTCCACAGCAGTCTTCCATAGATACATTCTCCAGAGCTGTTACACACGTACTGTGTACCATGTGTATCCTGTGCCAAACAGGCAGGCCAGTGGAATGCAAGTGCCACTTGAGTGAAGAGGCCTATAAAATTAAACTACAGATCTATATGGATACACTATGTCCCCAGTCTTCTTACAAAACACGACCAGGGCTCCTCTACCATTTAAAGATGGATCTCTTCAATAATCTCTGATTTATGAGTGGGTAGACTTTTAAATAGACTGTGCTGGGGGACATTATGATATGACCTTGTCTCTTTTAAGCTGGATCAAGTCAGTGTTTATTTCAGCTCTGCAGTGCCTGTACTCCCTGTACTTGACTTGACACACATCGCTGCAGAAACACTTTATTTCGTAATGTAATCATGGCAATTGCCATGCTAATATCAACACATTGCCTAATAGCCTGGAGAGGCACACTGTGATGGAGAAATACAGAAGGCTTTTTTCTTTCTTTAGTGAAATACAGTCAGACAGACAGAGGGCAGCCCAGACATGTATGTAGGCTGCTAACACCTTCATAGTATGCATAACATCCATCTCTGTCACAGAGGAATGCTGCTGGGAACTGCACTGTGTAATGGATCAGGGCTTACACGGCATTGACACCATGACGGGGTGTACATAGGGAGGGGGGGGGGGGGGCGTCAAACACTACAAGTGTCATTTGGGAAAAGAAACTAATTGAACTGGAGCGATGGTTTGTGGAACTATTTATTTCCCTCTTTTCTCAGTCTTCCTTTCCTTCTATCGATAGTCCAAGCTCAACAGCAGACAATAAGCTCTCAGTCGCACTGCAGAATGAGACACTTTTCCACCTTTCTCCAAATGACATTTTCAAAGTTACAAAATCAAGTGCCTATTACTGGGAATGAATGCACAAACCCTCGGGGCCGGAGCTCATGGCTTACTCCCATCCACAACGCCCAAGCAAAACCCAAGAATACAGTACTTGATGGTAATAGTGCTCACTGTTGACCCTAGTGGCGACGTCCTGTACACATCCTTCACGAGCTCCGGAACTTTACGGTTGTAAAGTCGTTCATTCAGAATGGGTTAAGAGATTCTCTGGTACTTTACGGTTGTAAAGTCAATCATTCAAAATGGGTTAAGAGATTCTCTGGTACTTTACGGTTGTAAAGTCGTTCATTCAGAATGGGTTAAGAGATTCTCTGGTACTTTACGGTTGTAAAGTCATTCATTCAGAATGGGTTAAGAGATTCTCTGGTACTTTACGGTTGTAAAGTCAATCATTCAAAATGGGTTAAGAGATTCTCTGGTACTTTACGGTTGTAAAGTCGTTCATTCAGAATGGGTTAAGAGATTCTCTGGTACTTTACGGTTGTAAAGTCATTCATTCAGAATGGGTTAAGAGATTCTCTGGTGCTTTACGGTTGTAAAGTCATTCATTCAGAATGGGTTAAGAGATTCTCTGGTGCTTTACAGTTGTAAAGTCATTCATTCAGAATGGGTTAAGAGTGCTCACGAGTCCGTGAAAATTGCATATTTTGTGCATATAAGTACATCACATCATCGTTCTCTTACTCTGCTGTGTGTTCATCTAGCTAGCGATCACTCAAAATGTAGGGGGCTGAAGTTCATTGGCTGAAACTCAAATTGCTATGGAGAAAAATGTAGGGAAAATTCCAGCACACAGCTTCCAGAAAACAGTCACTTTCAAACTAGGGTTTTTGTGGCTAATTGAGTGTGAACTACACATTGACACATCCAGTCCAAAGCTGGAGGTTTGAAAAAGACTTACACTGTTGCCGAAGTTCCAGGCGACTAAAATCCTGTCTTTAATGATTAAGGTTTTTCGATAGGGCTAAAACAGAAATACAGCTTCATGGTTTAAGTTGATCTATTTATTAAGACTCGCCTTGATAACTCACGGATGCTGCAGTGGTCTAAGAAGCAGGCTCCTGCTCCACAGACCATTGGTTCAATCTGGGCACTCATCATGAGTTGTTTTTTATTGTTGCCTCTAGTGGTTTTAATGCCAAATTTGACTTGAATCTGGAGTGATCTCTCTGGACAGGTGTGAGAAACTGGTTTGCATCATTGTAGCTTTGACAGGGCACAGACAGTCACTCACCCTTCCTGAGGACACGTTTCTTGGCCCTGACATCGGTCTCCAGCACAGCTCTGATGTAGATGCGTACAGACGTGGGGAGGTGACACAACGCCTAGGCCACCACGGCCTTGGCCGTATCCCCTAGCTCCAGCCTGGCAGACTCCAGCCACACATCCTCACTCTGGGGACAAAACACACACATTAATCTCACACACACAGCCTGGACCATCACTGCCTTGGTTGAGTCAAGTCATGTTTATTTGTCATATGCACATGATACACATGGTACACATTACAATTAAATGCTTACTTGGAGGTTCACTCTTGACAATGCTGCTGATTCACCTGGTTGTAGCCTAGCAGTCACATCAATTATTGCCACCACCAATGAGGTTGAAGCAGTTTGAGGTACAGTTTATCATAAACCTGTAGAACTTTGCACATTCCAGACAGCCAGAGAGGCCTAGACTGATAATCTAACGCAGGGTAGCCAGCCCACCCCTAATGTCTGTAGATCTAACCAGACCAGCACTGACACTGACTGGTGGAGAAACTGAAGGCCTCATTTAATCTCATACACCAACCAAAATATACAGATACACACCATGGGAAGCCAGAAGTGTATTTCAAAAAGCTACTCTACATTGTGTGCGTGCACATGTTACCTTGGGGCACATATCGATGCCCTTCATGATGAGGTTCCTGGTCATCTGTAGTTTACCAGTCACCTCCTCTAGCCTGCCCAATGTGATCCAGTTGGTGGTGGTGGGGGCTTCTTAATATCAATACACACACACAAACACACACAAAAAGACAGTCAACAATACAGACAGAGATACAGATACGCAACAAACGTGTGTCCAAATGTGTGTGTGTGTGTGTGCATATTCTCCGGGGCTACTCCCCTGATGTCTCCTCCGTGTGTGGGGATCATAGAGTTGAGGTCAGTGAGGTAACCTTTAGGATCCACCACCGTCTGTCCACTCACTGAGTCAGACACCTGATAGGGGAGAGATGGAGAGAAGATCAGCACAAATACACATACCAGGAAAAGTGGTACTGGCATGCTTACTGGAAACTTTTGATACCATCTGATAGCATTTGATAGCAGCTGACCAGTCCCTACCATAGCATATAGGTTGGTGCATAACAGTCAAACTAGACACAAGCTTTTAAGTCAGTAGGTCTAAGTGGTGTGTTACGTGGCTGAGCCTCATGTCCATCAACTACCTCCATCAAAACATGAAATACAAGACACAAATCAACATCCTCCATCAAAACATGAAATACAAGACACAAATCAACATCCTCCATCAAAACATGAAATACATGACACAAATCAACATCCTCCATCAAAACATGAAATACATGACACAAATCAACATCCTCCATCAAAACATGAAATACATGACACAAATCAACATCCTCCATCAAAACATGAAATACATGACACAAATCAACTATCAATATACCCCTAGCAATGTCTGTGCCATTTGTTGATACTTTAATTATAAATTAGTATGCTCCATAAAAGGCAAGTAAACATAGTATCACAGCATGGGCTTTATTATTTTTTCCTAAAACGTTTTTTTACAAAATATGACCAAACCAGAAACAATGTCACTCAAGATCATGAATATCCAGAAACAAATGGCTTATTTGATCTTTTTCCATTTTAACTGAGAGCTGAGCTATTTTCCTCTATGGGCCTCTACCTCTCATTTGTCCTTGCCCTCTGCCTTTTACTTGGTACATTCTTGCAAACAGCAACAGAGGTGACCTCTTTATGCATGAATAAGGACTGATTGCTGATTGAACAATTGTGCAAAGAAGTTAGGCACATGTGCAGACAAGGTTCACATTAATGAGAGTAATTTGTATCAGCTGTGACCAAATGTTACATTTTGTTTGTCATGATTTACTTTGCGTCTTTTGTAGAGAGTTGTATTTACTGTTTTGCTAAAATGTGTGTATGAAAGCAATGAGAAGTGACTTACAGTTTTGCAAAATATAGTACTGTTGCGCTCATTAGGTTATGATGGAGATCAAGTGGACCCCAGTTTCATTAAAAGTGTCTTATCAATCATGAAAAAGTGTAAAATCCCTTAGAATGAATATGTTGCCATTCTAGGGTCAGTCACTACTCATAAAACATATTTGGAACTTTTAATATTCAGAACATTTAAATACCATAAAATACCACAATACCACCAAAAATAAGAAAAATATTGTGATATATTTTGCCCATCTTGCCCAGCCCCAATGTGTTTGTGTGTGTGTGTTTGTGTGTGTTTGTGTGTGTACTAACCCCCTGCAGTGGGTCCACGTGGTGTGCTTGTCTCCCGTGGTCAGGTGTTTGAAGAACAAGCTGTCTGGTATAGAGGTGAGTTTCTCATCGCGAGGGTTCCTCTGACGCTTGTTCCTGGCATTGTCAACCACTGGGATACTCAGCAATTCCTCCTTTGACATTCCTGACAGCTTCCTCTACAGAGAGAGAGAGAGAGAGGGGGAGTTGGCAGCACAGTATGTCACAGCTTGCCACAAAATGTAATCTTTTCCCATGAATTATAAGTAATAGACAATTCAACCGAGTGCATGCTTAACTGAATAACAGCAGAGACAGATTACAATATGGAATTTTATTGAATAGTTTGGCTGTCACGGGTTACTAGGAGGGGTGGGTAGGAGTCAGGCGACGACGACCGCCGAGCACCGCCCGAACAGGCAGGGAAAAGAGATCGGTGGCGGCTAGTAGACCGGCGACGACAACCGCCGAGCACCGCCCGAACAGGCAGGGAAAAGGGATCGGTGGCGGCTAGTAGACCAGCGACGACGACCGCCGAGCACCGCACGAACAGGCAGGGAAAAGGGATCGGTGGCGGCTAGTAGACCGGCGACGATGACCGCCGAGCACCACCCGAACAGGCAGGGAAAAGGGATCGGTGGTGGCTAGTAGACCGGCGACGACGACCGCCGAGCACCACCCGAACAGGCAGGGAAAAGGGATCGGTGGTGGCTAGTAGACCGGCGACGACGACCGCCGAGCACCACCCGGACAGGCAGGGGAGCCACCTTCGGTGGGAGTCGTGACATAGACCTCGTCTCTGAGGAATGCTCCTCAGAGCCAGATGTTGATGACAGGTTGCCCTATGCTGGGAGAATGGGGATCCGATGATGGGACTTCAGTTGGTCGTGGTGAGAGGTCGTTGGAAGACTGTTGAAAGGAAAGTGATTATTGCACAAGTGCCTACTATGCTGACGAGGTACCATAGATACCTGCTATGCTGATAAGGTACCATAGATACCTGCTATGCTGATGAGGTACCATAGACACCTGCTATGCTGATGAGGTACTATAGACACCTGCTATGCTTATGAGGTACCATAGATACCTACTATGCTGATGAGGTACCATAGATACCTGCTATGCTGATAAGGTACCATAGATACCTGCTATGCTGATAAGGTACCATAGATACCTGCTATGCTGATGAGGTACCATAGATACCTACGATGCTGATGAGGTACCATTGATATGCTGATAAGGTACCATAGATACCTGCTATGCTGATAAGGTACCATAGATACCTGCTATGCTGATGTGGTACCATTATGACAATACCTGAGACAGTGATATTCATGAGCCCACCCTTCCTGTGACAGTGATGTTCTTGAGCCCACCCCTCATGAGACAGTGATGTTCTTGAGCCCACCCTTCCTGTGACAGTGATGTTCTTGAACCCACCCTTCCTGAGACAGTGATGTTCTTGAGCCCACCCTTCCTGTGACAGTGATGTTCTTGAGCCCACCCTTCCTGTGACAGTGATGTTCTTGAGCCCACCCTTCCCGAGACAGTGATGTTCTTGAGCCCACCCTTACTGTGACAGTGATGTTCTTGAGCCCACCCTTCCTGAGACAGTGATGTTCTTGAGCCCACCCCTCCTGTGACAGTGATGTTCTTTAGCCCACCCTTCCCGAGACAGTGATGTTCTTGAGCCCAACCTTCCTGTGACAGTGATGTTCTTGAGCCCACCCTTCCTGAGACAGTGATGTTCTTGAGCCCAACCTTCCTGTGACAGTGATGTTCTTGAGCCCACCCTTCCTGTGACAGTGATGTTCTTTAGCCCACCCTTCCTGAGTCAGTGATGTTCTTGAGCCCACCCCTCCTAAGACAGTGATGTTCTTGAGCACACCCCTCATGAGACAGTGACGTTCTTGAGCCCACCCTTTGAAAGTGATGTTCTTGAGCCCACACGTCCTGAGACTATGATGTTCTTGGGCCCACCCTTCCTGTGACAGTGATGTCCGTGAGCCCAAACTCCTGTGACAGTGATGTTCTTTAGCCCACCCTTCCTGAGTCAGTGATGTTCTTGAGCCCACCCCTCCTAAGACAGTGATGTTCTTGAGCACACCCCTCATGAGACAGTGACGTTCTTGAGCCCACCCTTTGAAAGTGATGTTCTTGAGCCCACACGTCCTGAGACTATGATGTTCTTGAGCCCAACCTTCCTGTGACAGTGATGTTCTTGAGCCCACCCCTCCTGAGACATTGATGTTCTTGAGCCCACCCTTCCTGAGTCAGTGATGTCCTTGAGCCCACCCTTCCATAGTAGAAGCTTGAAACAACGTTCTAAAGACTGTTGACATCTGGTGGATGTCAACAATCAGACCAAATTTACACTGTATATTGGACAGGCAATCACTTGAAAAACGAAAAACAACAGATTTCCCACTTTCTGGTTGGATTTTTCTCAGGTTTTCGCCTGCAATATGAGTTCTGTTATACTCAGAGACATCATTCAAACAGTTTTAGAAACGTCAGAGTGTTTTCTATCCTAATCTACTAACAATATGCATATTTTAGCTTCCGGGCCTGAGTTGCAGGCAGTTTACTCTTGGCACGCTTTTCATCCGATTGCGGAAACAGCGCCTCCAGCCATAAGAAGTTGATGTAATGATGGACTGTCGTTTCTCTTTGCTTATTTGAGCTGTTGTTGTCATAATATGGACTTGATCTTTTACCAAATAGGGCTATCTTCTGTATACCACCCCTACCTTGTCACAACATACCTGATTTGCTGAAACGCATTAAGAAGGAAATACATTTCACAAATTAACTTTTAACAAGGCACACCTGTTAATTCAAATACACTCCTCATGAAGCTGGTTGAGAGAATGCCAAGAGTTTGCAAATATGTCATGAAGGCAGAGGGTGGCTACTTTGAAGAAACTCAAATATGATTGTTTAACACTTACTACATTACATGATTCCATAAGTGTTATTTCCTAGTTTTGATGTCTTCACTATTATACTACAATGTAGGAAATTGTAAAAATATAGAACAACCCTGGAATGAGTAGGTGTTTCTAAACTTTTGACTGGTAATGTAGGTAATGTTAGCTATGGCTAGACAGGTCAATAACAAAGTTCTTCCCTTGGATATCAAAGCATTATCTAACTTAATATAGCTACCTAGCTAAAAAAGTCTAAAGAAAATCTGGTGATTAAGTCTGACAGCTCCCCCGTTGAAAGTGACATAACATTTTTCCAGGTGGTTAGGTTAGCGTCATCCCCTTCCACTTGTATATATACTGTACTGTACTGTACTAAACACTACCTTCCTGTACTGAACTGAATTATACTCTACTCAAGTTTATTCTACTGGATCTTGTTTTTCCTCATTTAAACTGTTTTTGGTCTGGTGATGGTTTTGATACACTGGTCCTTGTTCTGGGTCTCAAAGTCTTGGTCTGGGTCTGGATCAAAATTATTTCTGTCTTGACTTCATCTCTGGTACTGGCACCAATTTTATAGTTTTGAATTCAAATGGGACAAGTGCACACTTCAGGAAACATTGCTGTATTGAGGTGCTAGGCCAGCAGGGGTCTCCATCCCCTCCAAGAGCGACATGAAATGTCAGGCCCAACCTCACTCAATCAGGCTCACAGCGGCAAAGATGTTTAAGATATTAACTTAATTTACAATGAATTTAACAATCTTGGTCTATAGATGCTGTACACTAAGTTTCAGAGAGATCGGTTTTGTGGTATCCGGGGGGATGGTTAAAAATGTTGAAACATTTACACCATGTTCAGAATGCCAGATGCCAGAATGCCAGTCCTAGAGGCAAATTTGTTCCTTGGGTAGAGAGGAACCCTTGTGCTGTACTGAGCTATATTGTACTAAGCTTTACTGTAATGTACTGAACTTTATTCTACCTTACTGTAATATACTGTACTGTAGTTCATTCTTCCAAGGTAATATAGAGAATGGAGGCATTTATCCCATTTATACCCCAGTTGCCAAAGAAAACAATACTAAAACACACATTTACCAGTAGAAAAAAAGCATTGATATTTGAATTTTTATAAGTGAATCCATACTGTCTCATCTTTTGGTTGGTCTGTTTCGCAAGCATTCCCGGGAAGTCTCTTGATGTTGCGCCTCTTGGTTTAGAAACTGTGACTGAAGGCATCTGTGTAAACTAAATCAGAGCACAAACAAATCCGCTAGTGAACGTCTTTGGCTGAGTGTGCAAAGCTGTCATTAAGGCAAATGGTGGCTACGTTGAAGAATCTCAAATATGAAATATATTTTGATTTGTTTAACACTTTTTTGCTTACTACATGATTCCATGTGTTAAGGGGGGTATTATTCTACAATGTTGAAAATAGTCTAAATAAACCCTTGAAGGAGTAAGTGTTTCCAAACCTTTCACTGGTACTGTATATACTTATGAATTTGTTTATGAATTATATTCAGTCAGTCCATGATATAGCCTAGCTGATATAGCCTAAGTTGACTCATTGCCATAATGCTGGATTATCCTACTTGCGTGAATACTGACGAATTTCCCAATACCATCATGTATTCTTGTAGGCTGACTATGCTAGCCTAGTTTACATTAGGTTTGCCATGTTCTACTGATTGCTCTTGTGGTAGTGTGATACATTCATCCTGCTGGTTTCAGATGTCTACAAATACCCATAAGGGAGAGGAAGTCCCGCTTGCAGACCACAGGAGTTTGGCCTGCCGATGTGGGCAACAGGCCAGCTCTGAGGCAGAGGTAGGTCTTATGACAAGAGATAATGACATTTGAACTTTGTGTTCATCTAGAAAACATGCTGTGTTACTATAAATACCTGTCATTAAATGTAGGCCTTTACTACTAATGAACAGCAACTTTATCATAATAGTTGGCATCAAATTGTCATTTCATATTGTAACAAAGAGGGTATGATGAGTGTCAAAGGCCCAAGCTGTGATCTTGTCAACCAATCACAACAGGTTAAGGAAAGTTCCAGATAATGCTTGAGTTCATCCCCCCTTGACTCCCGGGTTTCTGCTTGAGAGTGCTGTAAAATGGTGAAGTCACCAGCAGGGGACTTCCTAACACAGGCTTCCTTATTTATTGTTAAATTATTGTTAATTTTGCAATAAATGCCCGTGGACATCTCTGCTTGGGGGGCTTCAGCGATGCATGGATTTCACCCCCAGGATAGATCAAATGAATAAAGCTTACAGGCTAAAACATGTATTTTCATATTTACTGAAATTGGATAACATACTTTAGTGGTGTCTCTGTATTCCCCCCTCCCAAAAAGCAGGTTTCTCTACCAGTAGACCTTTTGAGCCAGCACCTACAGCTCCGCCAGCACCTACAGTTCCGCCAGCGCCTGCGTCTTTGTCTGCTGTTCAGACTCCTCCATGGAGGAAGGCGTTGAACTTGTCGATGGTAAATATGACATGTTTTATCACATTATTTTTCCTCAAATACTTTGGTTCTGGAAGCCATGATAGAACACTGACTCAGATAATCCCTTTGACAGGTGACTTGGTTTCCTCCTCCGTTCATTGTAACTATTCGGTTTTCATCTGTCTGCAGTTCAATAAGCAAAGGATTTGTGGGCTCTCATGTGTCTGCAGCAAGACCAAACTGTAACTTGGCATGGAAGCCTGCTCAGATAAATAAAATACAGGCTAACCTGTCAAAAGCTTGGTTTGTATAACCTTATATAACCTTAAAGCAACTAAACTCAGCAAAAAAAGAAACATCCTCTTACTGTCAACTGCGTTTATTTTCAGCAAACTTAACATGTGTAAATATTTGTATGAACATAACACGATTCAACAACTGAGATATAAACTGAACAAGTTCCACAGACATGTGACTAACACAAATTGAATAATTTGTCCCTGAACAAAGGGGGGGTCAAAATCAAAAGTTACAGTCAGTATCTGGTGTGGCCACCAGCTGCATTAAGTACTGCAGTGCATCTCCTCCTCATTTTGCCAGTTCTTGCTGTGAGATGTTAGTGCCCCTGCCCCTACATGGGGTCTGTGAGTTCCCAGACCCCTACACAGGGTCTGTAAGTGCCCACACCCCTACACGGGGTCTGTGAGTGGCATTTTGCCTACTACATCATGCACTGTTGTCATTTTAGAACTAATAGCTGGAACTTATATCAATCAAAACATGGAGAAAAACAATTGTGTGTCATGCTGTTAACATCACATGACTGTATTGTCGCTATTCACATACATTTGTTCTTAATTTCCTTTATAATTTCAGCATGATGTGCCTATGAAGCCTGTTCGGGTAAATATTGTAGCTTAACCTGTCAAGAGCTTGTTTGATTACATATATGTGTTTTTTAATACTGTTTACCCTCAAATACTTTTCATATTACATTACATAATATTCTTATACCATTTCACCTTTCTCCCGGCCCCTCTCCAGCCCTGCTAAGGACCTCTGTGAAGACCACCTCACCTTTCTCCCGGCCCCTCTCCAGCCCTGCTAAGGACCTCTGTGAAGACCACCTCCCCTTTCTCCAGGCCCCTCTCCAGCCCTGCTAAGGACCTCTGTGAAGACCACCTCCCCTTTCTCCAGGCCCCTCTCCAGCCCTGCTAAGGACCTCTGTGAAGACCACCTCCCCTTTCTCCCAGCCCCTCTCCAGCCCTGCTAAGGACCTCTGTGAAGACCACCTCCCCTTTCTCCCAGCCCCTCTCCAGCCCTGCTAAGGACCTCTGTGAAGACCACCTCCCCTTTCTCCCGGCCCCTCTCCAGCCCTGCTAAGGACCTCTGTGAAGACCACCTCCCCTTTCTCCCGACCCCTCCCCAGCCCTGCTAATGACCTCTGTGAAGACCACCTTCCCTTTCTCCCGGCCCCTCTCCAGCCCTGCTAAGGACCTCTGTGAAGACCACCTCCCCTTTCTCCAGGCCCCTCTCCAGCCCTGCTAAGGACCTCTGTGAAGACCACCTCCCCTTTCTCCCGGCCCCTCTCCAGCCCTGCTAAGGACCTCTGTGAAGACCACCTCCCCTTTCTCCCGACCCCTCCCCAGCCCTGCTAATGACCTCTGTGAAGACCACCTCCCCTTTCTCCCGGCCCCTCTCCAGCCCTGCTAAGGACCTCTGTGAAGACCACCTCCCCTTTCTCCCGACCCCTCCCCAGCCCTGCTAATGACCTCTGTGAAGACCACCTTCCCTTTCTCCCGGCCCCTCTCCAGCCCTGCTAAGGACCTCTGTGAAGACCACCTCCCCTTTCTCCAGGCCCCTCTCCAGCCCTGCTAAGGACCTCTTTGAAGACCACCTCCCCTTTCTCCCGGCCCCTCTCCAGCCCTGCTAAGGACCTCTGTGAAGACCACCTCCCCTTTCTCCCAGACCCCTCTGCTACAGCCTATATGAAGACCACCACTGCCTCTGCTGTCTTTCAGGGCTCCGCCAGCTCTGCTAGAGCCTCTAAATGCTCTCCTCTGCTATAGCCTCGAAGAGGAACCTCAGTAATTACCATTTTGTCATTTCTTAACTAATATCATTACATCCATTAAAACATGGCAGAAACAAAACTATGTGTCAGTGTTTTCATTTCATGAAAATATTGTGAGTAAATCATATGAATCAGTTTTTGTCTTGTTTTGAATTCTGTTGTCTTTTTCATTTTCAGGAGAGCTGATTGGTGTGTGAATTACCTGCTCAGGCAGACTGGGAAGGCCATGCGAGACTTGGACACTGACTCGGAGGAGACTGATTTAGTCTTCTGGATGAATTTACCACCACCACTGCTGACTTGTCATCTGCCAGCCCCACCCAGGCGGCTCCCACTACAGTCTAAACTGCTTCCTGCATTGCCAAGTCTGCTGCCACCAGTACTTGGCCTGCTTTACCCACAGCCCAATCGGCTGCCAGCCAAGTCCACCCATTCAAAAAACACATCACTATTTTCCATATAGACTTTTAAAAATCTTATTTCGGCCTCCCGGGTGGCGCAGTGGTTAAGGGCGCTGTACTGCAGCGCCAGCTGTGCCACCAGAGACTTTGGGTTCGCGCCCAGGCTCTGACGTAACCGGCCGCGACCGGGACGTCCGTGGGGCGACGCACAATTGGTCCGGATTAGGGAGGGTTTGGCCGGTAGGGAAATCCTTGTCTCATCGCGCACCAGTGACTCCTGTGGCGGGCCGGGTGCAGTGCGTGCTAACCAAGGTTGCCAGGTGCACGGTGTTTCCTCTGACACATTGGTGCGGCTGGCTTCCGGGTTGGATGGCGCTGTGTTAAGAAGCAGTGTGGCTTGGTTGGGTTGTTTATCGGAGGACGCAGGACTTTCAACCTTCGTCTCTCCCAAGCCCGTACGGGAGTTGTAGCGATGAGACAAGATAGTAGCTACTAAACAATTGGATTCCACGAAATTGGGGAGAAAAAGGGCTAAAATGTAAAAATAAATAATAAAAAAGATATTATTATTACTTATTTCTAAAATGAGGGTCTCTATTCAATCAGATCGAGCGTTAAACCTGCGGTTGTCACAAACCACACAAACCACTCCCTTCCCACTGGGCACACACTGGTTGAATCAACGTTGTTTCCACGTCAGTTCAATGTAATTACGTTGAAAACAGACGTTGAATTGATGTCTGTGCCCAGTGGGATATTTATAATTATATCAGGTAATATGCAGTCCACAAGAAACCGCAACAGATAATTGATGATTTAAGATACTAATTGAATAAACAAGGTAATGGGAGTATTGTACAGTAATAAACCAACCTCATTAGAACAACACTTTTATGTTAGGATTATGCTACAAAAGTCGTTCAATTAACTTAGGTGATATTAAATCCAGCAATGTTAATTTCTTTATATATGGAGACAATAGTGGTTGTTTAGAAATTGTATTTCTGGCAGAGGAGCGATTCAATCTGTGGACCTTCAGGTCCACTCTTTCTCAAACACAGGAACAAATGAAAAAATGTTAATTGTTTTTCTGGTTATCATAAAAAATTATGAATAATAAACACTTTTATATTATGAAGAAAAACCCTCAATATTTAATGTTTCTATGAAAAAAATATTTATCTTATCATTTCCCCCTTTTTCCTCCCTTCACTTTTTCCCATTCTTTCTCCCTTCTTCCCCCCTTAAAACCTCGTAGTGCTACCCCCCTACGTTTTTCAATTTCCGCCTGAAGACATACCCAAATCTAACTGACTGTAGCTGAGGCACAGAACCAAGGATATGCATACTCTTGGTACCATTTGAAAGACAACAATCTGAAGTTTGTGGAAATGTGAATTGAATGTAGGAGAATATAACACAATAGATCTGGTTTAGATAATACAATGGAAAAAACATGTTTTTTCTTTTTATTGTTGTATCATCATTTTTTAAATGAACAAGATAAAACAAACATTCAGATAGGATGATGGGGACAATTTCAGTGAAAAACATAAGATGGCAACAGTACTTGTGCAAAGTTTCAGAATGATAACTTCCAAAATGAGTGTGCTACATGACATTTATCATGAAGTCACCCAGGTGTCCCACACAAGTAGCCCAAATGTACCCAAGTGGCCTAATTGGTGAAGGTATACATTTGGAAACAAATAACTATATACAAAATACCAAAATGGTATTCTAACACACCCCCCCCAAAAAATTGAGAAAATAATATGGGAAAAAATATGAAGAAAAAAATATATACATTTACAAAATAACATGGGTAACTATTTACACAATTTCAATATTTGGAGACCCTCAGTTCTCTATCAAATCAAATGTATTTATATAGCCCTTCGTACATCAGCTGATATCTCAAAGTGCTGTACAGAAACCCAGCCTAAAACCCCAAACAGCAAGCAATGCAGGTGTAGAAGCACGGTGGCTAGGAAAAACTCCCTAGAAAGGCCAAAACCTAGGAAGAAACCTAGAGAGGAACCCGGCTATGTGGGGTGGCCAGTTCTCTTCTGGCTGTGACGGGTGGAGATTATAACAGAACATGGCCGAGATGTTCAAACGTTCATAGATGACCAGCAGGGTCAAATAATAATAATCACAGTAGTTGTAGAGGATGTAACAGTACAGCACCTCAAGAGTAAATATGAACAGTTTAGGGTTCCAAAGCCGCAGGCAGAACAGTTGAAACTGGAACAGCAGCAAGGCCAGGTGGACTGGGGACAGCAAGGAGCCATCATGCCAGATTGTCCTGATGCATGGTCCTAGGGCTCAGGTCCTCCGAGAGAGAGAAAGAGAGAATTAGAGAGAGCATACTTAAATTCACACAGGACACCGGATAAGACAGAAGAAGTACTCCAGATATAACAAACTGACCCTAGCCCCCCGACACATAAAGTACTACAGCATAAATACTGGAGGCTGAGACAGGAGGGGTCAGGAGACACTGTGGCCCCATCCGATGACACCCCCGGACAGGGCCAAACAGGAAGGATATAACCCCACCCACTTTGCCAAAGTTCTACACAATATAGTGCTGCTGATGCCAGGTCACATAGCAGTCTCTTTCTGCTGTAAAGTGAGTATCAACAGGTATAATAATATATATATATATATATATATAAAGAGAGAGAGAGAGTACAGGGAACATAAGGTTGAATATATTATTAGAAGACCTGCTAGATCTACTGTCTCTTTTATATTATGACATTTCAGCTAGATCTACTGTCTCTATTATATTATGACAGACCAGCTAGATCTACTGTCTTTATTATATTGCAACAGACCAGTTGTATCTACTGTCTCCATTTCACTTTGGCCATTGTTTTGGGCCTGCCCTCCCCTCAACAGCCTCAAAAAGTGGCTATTTCATGTGGGTTGGGGTGGGGTGGCAGACACACGCATCTCACATTTCATTAAATTAAATTTTTATATATTGCTTCTAAAATGTAAAAAAATCACAAATAATATTTTATATTATTAATTTCAAACAAGGGCATTAGCATGATAAGAACTTACCAGTCCAAAATGATGTCCTCTCCGTTCAAAAAATATTCCTCCACTTGGGAATCGCTAAATGAATCGTCCTACAACAATCTCCGTCTCACTTTTCCGATCAATTTCTTCTAAAATTGTCTGTACATATGTATATCTAGACTAGCTTTCCCTGACTTAGTCACCATACAGATTGATACAGTGCCTAGTGAAAGTATTCGGTCCCCTTGAACTTTGCGACCTTTTGCCACATTTCATGCTTCAAACAAAGATATAAAACTGTATTTTTTTGTGAAGAATCAACAAGTGGGACACAATCATGAAGGGGAACGACATTTATTGGATATTTCAAACTTTAAAAAAAAATCTAATACTGAAAAATTGGGCGTGCAAAATTATTCAGCCACTTTACTTTCAGTGCAGCAAACTCTCTCCAGAAGTTCAGTGAGGATCTCTGAATGATCCAATGTTGACCTAAATGATATCAAAAATAAAAAACAGAACATAGAAATGCTCCCTAAGTTACATGAGAACCAGTATCTAAACACAGGCCTCGTCACAACATATAGGACAGTCTTCCCTCTAAGTCCTTATGTTCAGAATTGGAGTCCTCACCCTCAGAGATGTAGTCAGGAATAGAGATTCAGGTCAGAGAAATCATTCATTTTCCAAATCATAATTAAAAACCCAACTAATTATCCACCCAAAATTTTGAATGTCCTTCCTCAGTGATTCAACTTGGTCTTATCACTTAAAGTAAAAAACAGAGTTTACATTCATATGAACATTCAGTATAATTAAACAAAGAGGGTAGCATATTTCAAACCTGCAGGCGCTACACAAAAAGCAGAAATAAAGTATAAAAGATGCCTTACCTTTGAAGAGCTTCTTTTGTTGGTACTCCAATATGTCCCATAAACATCACAATTGGTCCTTTTGTTTGGATAAATAGCATGCCCAAATTCAACTGCCTGCTACTCATCCCCAGAAAATAAGATATGCATATTATTAGTAGATTTGGATAGAAATCACTTACTTTGTGTCGCGCCTGCAGGGTTGAAATATGCTACCCTCTTTGTTTACTAGTGTGCTGTCCTCAGATAACAGCATCTTATGCTTTTTTTTAAAAGCCTTTTTGAAATCTGACATGTTGGCTGGATTCACGAGTGTAGCTTTAATTTGGTATCTTACATGTGTGATTTAATGAAGGTTTGAATTTTATAGACTTTTATTTGCATTTTCACTGGCTATTGGCCAGGTGGGACGCTACCTTAAGTTTACTCTACTGGACTCTACTGTACTGAACTATACTGTAGTGTACCTAACTCTACTAAAGTTAACTCTACTGGACTCTACTGTACTGAACTATATTGTACCTAACTCTACTAAAGTGTACTCTACTGGACTCTACTGTACTGAACTATATTGTACCTAACTCTACTAAAGTGTACTCTACTGGACTCTAATGTACTGAACTATACTGTAGTGTATAGTCTTCGATACACTGGTCCTTGGTCTGGATTTAGTTTTTCCCCATTTAAACTGGTCTTGATCTGGACATGGTCTGGATCTTGTTTTTCCCCATTTAAACTGGTCTTGATCTGGACATGGTCTGGATCTTGTTTTTCCCCATTTAAACTGGTCTTGATCTGGACATGGTCTGGATCTTGTTTTTCTCCCATTTAAACTAGTCTTGATCTGGACATGGTCTCGACACTGGTCCTTGGTCTGGATCTCAGAAAGTCTACTCATATTCCTAAGCATGTGTCAAATTTCCTCACACTGAGTCAAACAGATAGAGACATAAACATGTGCCCATTATAGCGCCACCGTGTGGTCGATCTGAATGTGCTTAGATATGTTGAGTCTTGAAAGGGTTTTGCATTTATGTACCAAGTTTTGTTACAATAGGAATATCTGTGTGGGAGTTATATGCATTTACGTGCCAGACAACGCCCACGTGAATGTTTATTGGTCAGTAGCAGCTATGTTTTTTGAGATGCTATCTTGGAAAAACTATTTGTGAGCGTCCCTAGATGTCATGTATCAAGTATTGTGCAGTTTGTCATTAGGTGCCAGAGGAGTAGCGTGTTAAGTTTTTTAAACAAAATGTTAAATAGCAGACAATCCATCCACCTTATAGATCATTGAGGCACATTTGTTCCTTGTTTAGACGACGTATATACCAAATGTCAGGACTCAAATGGTGTGAGGGGCATGAGATTTCAAAGTTAACATTTTCAGTCGTTATACCGCCACCATGTGGCTATTTGGCATGGCAATGCATGAGAGGGTGTGGCCCGTGACCATCAAACAAGGTTGCAACCTCCTAGGCCTTACCATCTCATGGGAATTTGCATTTCTTCCCCAATCTGTAGAAGGAAAATCATAATAATCAAAGACAACAAATATAATAAGTTTCGCTGCTAAACCCCTAATAAATATAGCTGCAAGCAGCAATGACCCGGGATAGAAGCCTTTTTCCACTCTTTCACTTTCTCAAATAATACGCCGTCATTTTAAAAGTCACCGAATTCGGTTCAGGTACAATACCAACAATCCCTCAATGTCTAGAGATGTCTATCTGAAAGCAGCAGTGAAATTTTAATGCAGGTTGTCATAAGTTGGCATGTATTACAAGACAAAGGCACTAACCCTCTGAACCATGATCACCTCATGGCAAAAGTCAAGGTTGATCTCTATGGAAGACCATGCATGTACAGTGCCTCCGGGAAAGTGCACAGGCCCCTAGACTTACCACATTTTGTTATGTTACAGCCTTATTAACAAATGGATTAAGTGGGTCCCCTGCTGGACGGTTGAGCTAACGTAGGCTTGTAAGCAAGGTTGTAAACAACAAGAACATTTCCCAGGACATAGACATATCTGATATTGGTAGAATGCATGCTAGTAAATCTAACTGCGCTGACCAATTTACAGTAGCCATTACAGTGAAAGAATACCATGATATTGTTTGAGAAGAGTGCACAGTTTTGAACATGAAAATCTATTAAACAAATTAGGCATATTTGGGCAGTCTTGATTCAAAATTTTGAACAGAAATGCAGTTGTCCTTTGGATCAGTCTGAAGCTTTGCACATACACTGCTGCCGTCTAGTGACCAAAATCTAAATTGCACCTGATCTGGAAAAATACATTATGGCCTATCTCTTGCATTTCAAAGATGATACAAAAAAATACAAAAAATAAACTTTTTTTCTTTGTATTTTCTTTGACCAGATCTAATATGTTATGTTCTCCTACATTCCTTTCACATTTCCACAATCTTCAAAGTGTTTCCTTTCAAATGGTACCAAGAGTATGCATATCCTTGCTTCAGGGCCTGAGCTACAGGCAGTTAGATTTGGGTATGTCATTTTAGGCAAAAATTGAATAAAAGGGGCCAATCCTTAAGAGGTTTTTAAATAAATAAACATCCTCAGCAATCTACACACAACACCCGATAATGACAAAGCATTATTTTTAGAAAATGTTTGCAAATGTATTATTTAAAAAAATTAATGAAATAACTTTTTTACATAAGTATTCAGACGCTTTGCTAAGAGACTCGAAATAGAGCTCTGGTGCATCCTGAGATGTTTTTACAATTAGATTGGAGTCCAGCTGTGGTAATGATTTGGAAAGGCACAGACGTGTCTATATAAGGTCCCAGGAGTTGACAGTGTATGTCAGAGCAAAAACCAAGCCATGAGTTTGTAGGAATTGGTTGTAGAGCTCCGAGACAGGATTGTGTCGATGCACCGATTTGGGGAAGTACACCAAAACATTTCTGCAGCATTGAAGGTCCCAAAGAACACAGTGGCCTCCATCATTCTTACATGGAAAAAGTTTGGAACGACCAAGACTCTTCCTAGAGCTGTCTGCCCAGATAAACTGAGCAATCGGGGGAAAAGGGCCTTGGTCAAGGAGATGACAAGGAACCCGATGGTCACTCTGACAGAGATATAGAGTTCCTCTGTGGAGATGGGAAAACCTTCCAGATGGACTACCATCTCTGCAGCACTCCACCAATTAGGCATTTACGGTAGAGTGACCAGATGGGAGCCACTCCTTAGTAAAAGGCACATGACAGAGTTGGGACTGGGAGACTAGTCAGGATCTAGGACGTCGTAACTGAATCAGAATGAGTTAGGTAACATTGATAAATAAGATGTTTATTTACTTTCATAATATGCTTATGTGAGATACTTGTCATTAGGATGTCTTTTTTTTGGACTATAATATCGGCAGTTGCATTTTCCTTTCTTCTCTTGGGAAAAGTAACTTGGGGCCCAGAGAGGTCAGGCTTGTCTTTTACATGTCTGGTAATATGCAGAATATCAGAAAGGGAGAAGTCAGAATTGAACATTGTCTTCATATGTGAATGTATCTGTTAAAACTTGTTAAGGCGATGGGTTCCCCTACAGGAACTCCACCCCCACGTTCAGCTGAAAAGGTGGCGCAGGGAATGCAAAAATATTCTTTAGAAATATTTAACCTCCACACATTAACAAGTCCAATACCTCAAATGAAAGATAAACACCTTGTTCATCTACCCAGCGTTTCAGATTTTTAAAATGTTTTACGGCGAAAACACAACATATATTTATGTTAGACCACCACCAAACCAAAGAAAAAACGTAGCCATTTTTTCCAGCAAAAGATAAAAATCACAAAAGCAGGATAAAAAAATAATCAATCACTAACCTCTTGAAAATCTTCATCAGATGACAGTCATATGACATGTTACACAGTACATTTATGTTTTGTTCGATAATATGCATTTTATATCCATAAATCTCAGTTTACCTTGACGCCATGTTCAGAAAATCCTCCAAAATATCCAGAGGAATTATAGAAAGCTACGCCAGATAACAGAAATACTCATCATAAACTTTGTCTAAAGATACATGTTCTACATATAATTAAAGATACACTGGTTCTTAATGAAACCGCTGTGTTACGTTCCTGAAAAAGCCTAACATTGCAATAATCTGAGACGGCGCTCAGACGTAACAATATTTCTCCGCCATGTTGGAGTCAACAGAAATACAAACAACATAAATATTCCCTTACCTTTGATGATCTTTCATCAGAATGTAGTGCAAGGAGTCCTAGTTCAACAAAAAATCGTTTTGTTTCATAATGTTCAATTCTAGTGTCCAAGTAGCAGCATTTGCTACCACTTTCAGCTCAAATGCCCAAAAAATGACTTCTGGTCCAGGATAACTTTGCATCAAAGCTTCCAAATGACATATTACAGGTCGATGAAACTGGTCAAACTAAGTGCAGAATCAATCTTCAGGATGTTATAATCATATATATCCAATAGCATTCCAACCGGATCATTCGTTTTCATCTGGGGCTGATTGGAACAGCCGAAGCACTCAAAGGCAAACGCGCCTCAACAAAATGGCATCCTTTTGCGACACCAACTACTTTCCTTCTCATTAGGTCAAAGTTCACAGCAAATGCTCCATTACAGTTTCTACTGAATAAGGACATTTAGTGGAAGACGTAGGAAGTGTTTCCAGATCCATAACTTGTTGGGAAGAGAGGGGGCGATGTCGTCAAAGTTGCCCCAACTTTCAGGATTTCAAAACATATTTGGAAGATTGCCTGCCCTGTGAGTTCTGTTATACTCACATACATAATTCAAACAGTTTTAGAAACTTCAGAGTGTTTTCTATCCAATACTAATAATAATATGCATATATTAGCAATTTAGGACAGATTTTGATGCAGTTCACTATGGGCACGCAATTCATCCAAAGTGGAAATACTGCCCCCTAAAAAAAATTGCAAGATTATGTTATAGTGCTTGTAAGATTATTATTATTTTTTGCATTAGAATGGTTGTTTTATTCGACAGAATAGAATCTGTCGAATATTGTGTGTGTGTGTTCCACTGAGGATGGGCCTCTATGAGATAGCACTGACAGAGGAGATTTACGATGTCTTTGGCCAATAAAGCCTAAAGAACATTCCAGATAGTGAGGTAATGTTTTGCTACTATGAAGACCAAACTGAACGATAATTTATAGCTAATGCTATCTGTCTGTGGGATACTCCTTTTTTAAGTAAAAGGCCCTTTGTGAAGATTTCCTGAGATCTGTGGTTTGTCATGTAAGTTGAGAGGGGTGGATCTTTGCTATAAAAGATCTCAGTTGCCATTATGTTGACACTCTCAGAATTAATTTATAGACACTGAATTGATCTGAGAGTCAAAGGGCTATATTGAAGCTCATTTGATTAAAGATTAAGATTAAAATATAACTCTGAATTGTGTGTGGTTTGTAAACTCTCCTCATTTAGTAATACACAAAATTACCACGAGATTTGGCAACGAGGATGGGATGTGAATTTTCACTCGGCGACCGCTCCTGACGACCTAGGTAAATCGTGCACGAGGGAAACCACACTTCGGGAACGAAGCAGATGGACCCACCTTTGATCTGAGAGGCAGCGAGCCGAGTGGATACCACATCTCAAACTTTTTTTTTTTTTTAAGAAAGAGGTGAGCTAACCACACACACTTGAAGTCGAGTTTTTAGAAAAGACTCTGTTACATGGGCTCTGAGTGTGTTCCTGTGTGAGGAGGGCACCTTCGCGGCGTCAACAGGGCCGAGTCAGAGGAGAGTAATCTGAGAGTTTGCGGACTCAAAGAATACTTTGCTATTGGTCGGTTGCGGGCGACCTAGAGCCGTCCTGACACTGAATTGATCACAGTGGGGATTGGTGCGGTCCGTGGGGGTGAGGGGCCAGGGTGGCTGTGTGTTCTATGTGAAACACGGTACTTGGTGAAGCCAAGTTGGAAGAAGGAACTCATTCTGAAAGTGTCTGTGTGACTGTCAAAGTGACTCTCAGAGGTGGTGAATTCCAATTATTTTAAATGTGCTAACCAGGTATGCCCTGGGTTACTCTGTGTGAGTATTTTGTTATGGGATCACTAGGTAATATTTGAAGGAGCGTTCTGTGTGAGCGTGGTAGGTTGACTCTGTGTGGGTAACCTTTTAATTATGTTCTGATGTTCTGTGTGAGCATCTGACCAATCCTGTGTGTGTGATCTTTAAAGTTCTGTGAGTACCTAAGATTTTCTTAGGTTTTATATGGATTCTGTGAATATTTGAAATTATGATAAATTGTATGTGTGTATAATCTATTACTAGAGATTTGATAAAGTAATGCTGAGAATATAATTACATACCTTCCAAGCTGGAGACCGGGATTCGGTTCCCAGCCAATGCTCTGACAAAAATCTGAGTTTTTGATTGTAATTAAACTATTTGTATGTTTTGCCTGGAAAGATACGGTCCATAGTGTTTGTTTAAGATATAACCTGAACATTTTAATAGCTTGTTTGGGTTAAATTGAAAGAAGGGTTATATTGAACTGTTTAATAGATTGTAAGTAAGTAAATTGAGAGACTAATTAATTCAAAATAATAGCGAAGCTCATTTCGATGCAAAACGGTGTCTGTTGTCTAAATGATCTGCTGGAATAACGCATTGAGAATTTAGTCGTATTTAATTTACTGTATCATAGAGGAGACAGTTACCTAAATTAAAGAAATTCTAAATATTAGCAGAGAGATAATGACGATAGAGTAGTGCCCACCGAAATGTTTTTCATTCTTATGGATTAACTCACATATATTATAAATTTGGCGCTGTGTGTGTTAGTTTTAAAGTCTTGGACATTTCATAAGAGGAAAGAGAAAGTTGTAAAGTTTGGTTTTAATCTTACGATAAGAGGTAAGACAAAACGTTGTTGGAGAGGGGTTATATTTTTGCCCACTGGAAGGAAAGAAAAATAGGATATGTTAAACTGAAAGTGATTCAGGTGTGAATAAGGAAACATTGTGATCATGTATTCTGATGGTTATTGATTCTTGGTTTGATTGTTTAGTTACACCCGTGAATTTGAGCAGGAAAGTTCATGTATTCTAACATTGTAATCTGTTTCCAGTTCGTGGAACAATGTCAGGTCTTTAAAGTTGATTGCAGTTTGAGTAGTTTTTACTTTTACAGGGACAGTGGGAAGCTCTCACACTGAAAGTAGATTGACTAAAGGTACTTTTTGTAACCTCTCTTGGATAGGGGACGCAAGCGTCTCACTTGGCCAAAAGCCCGGGAAAATGCAGCGCGGCAAATTCAAATAAAAGTCTATAAAAATCAAACCTTCATTAAATCACACATGTAAGATACTAAATTACAGCTATATTCGTTGTGAATCCAGCCAACATGTCAGATTTTAAAAAGGCTTTTCGGCGAAAGCATAAGAAGCTATTATCTGATGATAGCACAACAGTAAACAAAGAGAGTAGCATATTTCAACCCTGCAGGCACTACACAAAACGCAGAAATAAAATATAAATCATGCCTTACCTTTTACGAGCTTCTTTTGTTGGCACTCCAATATGTCCCATAAACAGCACAATTGGTCCTTTTGTTCGATTAATTTCGTCCATATATATCCCAAATGTCCATTTATTTGGCGCGTTTGATCCAGAAAAAAACACTTCCAATTTGCGCAACGTCACTACAAAATATTTCAAAAGTTACCTGTAAACTTTGCCAAAACATTTCAAAATACTTTTGTAATAAAACTTTAGGTATTTTTAAATGTTAATAATCGATCAAATTGAAGATGGGTCTATCTGTGTTCAATACCGGGAGACAACAAACCAACGCTACTTTTCAAGTTTTGCGCAACTCTCAACACTGTTAGCCAGTTCCTAGATGGCTGTACTTCTTCATTGCACAAAGGAATAACCTCAACCATATTCCAACGACTGGTGACATCCGGTGGAAGCGCTAGGAACAGCAAACAAGTGCCTAAGAAATATAGTTTCCCAATGAGAACGCACTGAACAGACAGACCTAAAAAAAAAATCTGAATGGTTAGTCCTCAGGGTTTTGCCTGCTACATAAGTTATGTTATACTCACAGACATGATTCAAACAGTTTTAGAAACTTCAGAGTGGTTTCTATCCAAATCTACTAATAATATGCATATCTTATCTTCTTGGCATGAATAGCAGGAAATTGAAATTGGACACGTTATTTTTCCTAAAGTGAAAATGCTGCCACCTATACCTTAAGAAGTTAAGGGAACTATACAGTCATTTCTCATGGCGGATCTTGTGGATCTGCTTCCATAAGGTTTGGGTTTTCTGTTCAACAAAAGTACTGAGTAGAGGGGGAATCTGGACATTTAGAATCTTGAATACAAGATAGGTGTCAGTATATTGCATACGATTTTAATTCGAGTTTTGTCATCTCAAAACAATTTCATACGTTTTGGAAATTAGCTAGGTTGAATTTGGGTTATTTGAATTAATTTGTTTATTTTTGCATTTTAGAAGAGAGGTTGGAATAAAGTATGATGCCCTGGTACTTAAAATCAGATACCACCTGGAGCTTTTCCCCTGATACATAGACATCTGTCTCAGGGGCATCAGTTGTTTTCTTTGTGAGGAACATGCAGACTGTGTTTTATTTCATTGAGATGCAAACATGAGTCTCTGAGCAAGTTTGTCATCTGAACCATTACAGTAGTGCGTTCTTGTAGTTTGTTGTTTGTTATTTGCCTGCATTTATCAATGTATCATCTGCATATATTGGAACTTCAGACCCTGTAGAGAAAGGAGGAAGATCATTAATGTACGAGCTGAACAGTATTGACCTTTGGGGAATGCAAACATTGTAGATATGAGTGGAAAAAATGTTTCTTTTGATTTTTACGCTGATGAGACAGCGCCAACTTTTGAAAGAATTTAGATTTGTTAAAAATCAGTATGGTTTTTACTAAATTTATATCAACAGGTTGAAATGATTTAGATTGTTGATTAAAGGGGTTATGGGTTTGTTTATTTGTTAACTGTTTATTGTTGATTTAAGGTGTTTAGGTGTTGTTTACTGTTTATTGTTGATTTCGGGTGTTTAGGTGTTGAGGAAAAAATAAATACATTTAGATAGTAATGATACCAGGATCATTGTATCTAAGAGTAGTGCATGTTCAATTAAGCATACATATACATTGATGTAGATTAAAACTAATGATTCATGATTTGAGGTATTGTGGAAATATCATTATTATTAGGTTTTGTTTATAGTTCACTTTTGAGTTTGAATCACCTGACTCTGATTGAGAACCGCCTCAGGCAGCCATAGACTATGCTAGACAACCCTACTCAACCACAATCCCAATACCTACTAAAAACCCCAATACAAAAACACACCCATGTCTGACCAAATAAATAAAGAAAACAAAAAATACTTTATATACATTTAAAAACATTAACATGTAGTGCATCTATCAGTTAGACATACAGTTGAAATCGAAAGTTTACATACACTTAGGTTGGAGTCATTAAAACTCGTTTTTCAACCACTTCACACATTTCTTGTTAACAAACTATAGTTTTGGCAAGTCGGTTAGGACATCTACTTTGTGCATGACACAAGTAATTTTTCCAACAATTGTTTACAGTGAGATTATTTCACTTATAGTTCACTTTATCACCATTTCAGTGGGTCAGAAGTTTACATACACTAAGTTGACTGTGCCTTTAAACCTCTTGGAAAATTCCAGAAAATGATCAAATCAAATCAAAGTTTATTTGTCACGTGCGCCGAATACAACAGGTGTAGACCTTACAGTATAATGCTTACTTACAGGCTCTAACCAATGGTGCGGAAAAAAGGTATGTGTGTGTGTGTGTGTGTGTGTGTGTGTGTGTGTGTGTGTGTGTGTGTGTGTGTGTGTGTGTGTGTAGGTAAATAAAGAAATAAAAAAACTGTAAAAATATAAATACAGACACCTGTTAGTCAGGCTTATTGAGGTAGTATGTACTTGTAGGTATCGTGACTATGCAAGTATGATGAACAGAGAGTAGCAGAAGTGTAAAAAGAGGGGTTGGAGGGTGGTGGGACCCAATGCAGATAGCTCGGTTAGCCAATGTGCGGGAGCACTGGTTGGTCGGCCCAATTGAGGTACTATGTACATGAATGTATAGTTAAAGTGACTATGCATATATGATAAACAGAGAATAACAGCAGCATAAAAGAGGGGTTGGGGAGGAAGCACACAATGCAAATAGTCCAGGTAGCCATTTGGTTACCTGTTCAGGAGTCTTATGGCTTGGGGGTAAAAACTGTTGAGAAGCCTTTTTGTCCTAGACTTGGCACTCCGGTACCGCTTGCCATGTGGTAGGAGAGAACAGTCTATGACTGGGGTGGCTGGGGTCTTTGACAGTTTTTAGGGCCTTCCTCTGACACCGCCTGGTGTAGAGGTCCTGGATGGCAGGCAGCTTTGCCTCAGTGATGTACTGGGCCGTACGCACTACTCTGAAGTGCCTTGCGGTCGGAGGCCGAGCAATTGCCATACCAGGCAGTGATGCAACCGGTCAGGATGCTCTCGATGTTGCAGCTGTAGAACCTTTTGAGGATCTCAGGACCCATGCCAAATCTTTTTAGTTTCCTGCGGGGGAATAGGCTTTGTCGTGGCCTCTTCACGACTGTCTTGGTGTGTTTGGACCAATCTAGTTTGTTGTTGATGTGGACACCAAGGAATTTGAAGCTCTCAACCTGCTCCACTACAGCCCCGTCGATGAGAATGGGGACGTGCTCGGTCCTCCTTTACCTGTAGTCCACAATCATCTCCTTTGTCTTGGTTACATTGAGGGATAGGTTGTTATTCTGGCACCACCTGGCCAGGTCTCTGACCTCCTCCCTATAGGCTGTCTCGTCGTTGTCGGTGATCAGGCTGTTGTGTCGTCAGCAAACTTAATGATGATGTTGGAGTCGTGCCTGGCCATGCAGTCGTGGGTGAACAGGGAGTACAGGAGGGGACTGAGCACGCACCCCTGGGGAGCTCCAGTGTTGAGGATCAGCGTGGCAGATGTGTTGCTACGTACCCTAACCACCTGGTGGTGGCCTGTCAGGAAGTCCAGGATCCAGTTGCAGAGGGAGGTGTTTAGACCCAGGATCCTTAGCTTGGTGATGAGCTTTGAGGGTACTATGGTGTTGAACGCTGAGCTGTGGTCAATGAACAGCATTCTCACTTAGGTGTTCATTTTGTCCAGGTGGGAAAGGGCAGTGTGGAGTGCAAAAGAGATTGCATCATCTGTGGATCTGTTTGTGTGGTATGCAAATTGGAGTGGGTCTAGGGTTTCTGGGATAATTGTGTTGATGTGAGCCATTACCAGCCTTTCAAAGCACTTCATGGCTACGGACGTGAGTGCTAAGGGTCGGTAGTCATTTAGGCAGGTTGCCTTTGTGTTCTTGGGCACAGGGACTATGGTGGTCTGCTTGAAGGATGTTGGTATTACAGACTCAATTAGGGACATGTTGAAAATGTCAGTGAAGACACCTGCCAGTTGGTCACACATGCCCGGAGCACACGTCCTGGTAATCCGTCTGGCCCCGCAGCCTTGTGTATGGTGACCTGTTTAAAGGTCTTACTCACGTCGGCTACAGAGAGCTTGATCACACAGTCATCCGGAATAGCTGATGCCTCATGCATGCCTGAGAGCATGCCTGAGAGCCAGTGTAGTATGATTCAATCTTAGCCCTGTATTGATGCTTTGCCTGTTTGATGGTTCATCGCAGGGCATAGCGGGATTGCAAGATTATGTTATAGTGCTTGTAAGATTATTATTATTTTTTGCATTAGAATGGTTGTTTTATTCGACAGAATAGAATCTGTCGAATATTGTGTGTGTGTGTTCCACTGAGGATGGGCCTCTATGAGATAGCACTGACAGAGGAGATTTACGATGTCTTTGGCCAATAAAGCCTAAAGAACATTCCAGATAGTGAGGTAATGTTTTGCTACTATGAAGACCAAACTGAACGATAATTTATAGCTAATGCTATCTGTCTGTGGGATACTCCTTTTTTAAGTAAAAGGCCCTTTGTGAAGATTTCCTGAGATCTGTGGTTTGTCATGTAAGTTGAGAGGGGTGGATCTTTGCTATAAAAGATCTCAGTTGCCATTATGTTGACACTCTCAGAATTAATTTATAGACACTGAATTGATCTGAGAGTCAAAGGGCTATATTGAAGCTCATTTGATTAAAGATTAAGATTAAAATATAACTCTGAATTGTGTGTGGTTTGTAAACTCTCCTCATTTAGTAATACACAAAATTACCACGAGATTTGGCAACGAGGATGGGATGTGAATTTTCACTCGGCGACCGCTCCTGACGACCTAGGTAAATCGTGCACGAGGGAAACCACACTTCGGGAACGAAGCAGATGGACCCACCTTTGATCTGAGAGGCAGCGAGCCGAGTGGATACCACATCTCAAACTTTTTTTTTTTTTTAAAGAAAGAGGTGAGCTAACCACACACACTTGAAGTCGAGTTTTTAGAAAAGACTCTGTTACATGGGCTCTGAGTGTGTTCCTGTGTGAGGAGGGCACCTTCGCGGCGTCAACAGGGCCGAGTCAGAGGAGAGTAATCTGAGAGTTTGCGGACTCAAAGAATACTTTGCTATTGGTCGGTTGCGGGCGACCTAGAGCCGTCCTGACACTGAATTGATCACAGTGGGGATTGGTGCGGTCCGTGGGGGTGAGGGGCCAGGGTGGCTGTGTGTTCTATGTGAAACACGGTACTTGGTGAAGCCAAGTTGGAAGAAGGAACTCATTCTGAAAGTGTCTGTGTGACTGTCAAAGTGACTCTCAGAGGTGGTGAATTCCAATTATTTTAAATGTGCTAACCAGGTATGCCCTGGGTTACTCTGTGTGAGTATTTTGTTATGGGATCACTAGGTAATATTTGAAGGAGCGTTCTGTGTGAGCGTGGTAGGTTGACTCTGTGTGGGTAACCTTTTAATTATGTTCTGATGTTCTGTGTGAGCATCTGACCAATCCTGTGTGTGTGATCTTTAAAGTTCTGTGAGTACCTAAGATTTTCTTAGGTTTTATATGGATTCTGTGAATATTTGAAATTATGATAAATTGTATGTGTGTATAATCTATTACTAGAGATTTGATAAAGTAATGCTGAGAATATAATTACATACCTTCCAAGCTGGAGACCGGGATTCGGTTCCCAGCCAATGCTCTGACAAAAATCTGAGTTTTTGATTGTAATTAAACTATTTGTATGTTTTGCCTGGAAAGATACGGTCCATAGTGTTTGTTTAAGATATAACCTGAACATTTTAATAGCTTGTTTGGGTTAAATTGAAAGAAGGGTTATATTGAACTGTTTAATAGATTGTAAGTAAGTAAATTGAGAGACTAATTAATTCAAAATAATAGCGAAGCTCATTTCGATGCAAAACGGTGTCTGTTGTCTAAATGATCTGCTGGAATAACGCATTGAGAATTTAGTCGTATTTAATTTACTGTATCATAGAGGAGACAGTTACCTAAATTAAAGAAATTCTAAATATTAGCAGAGAGATAATGACGATAGAGTAGTGCCCACCGAAATGTTTTTCATTCTTATGGATTAACTCACATATATTATAAATTTGGCGCTGTGTGTGTTAGTTTTAAAGTCTTGGACATTTCATAAGAGGAAAGAGAAAGTTGTAAAGTTTGGTTTTAATCTTACGATAAGAGGTAAGACAAAACGTTGTTGGAGAGGGGTTATATTTTTGCCCACTGGAAGGAAAGAAAAATAGGATATGTTAAACTGAAAGTGATTCAGGTGTGAATAAGGAAACATTGTGATCATGTATTCTGATGGTTATTGATTCTTGGTTTGATTGTTTAGTTACACCCGTGAATTTGAGCAGGAAAGTTCATGTATTCTAACATTGTAATCTGTTTCCAGTTCGTGGAACAATGTCAGGTCTTTAAAGTTGATTGCAGTTTGAGTAGTTTTTACTTTTACAGGGACAGTGGGAAGCTCTCACACTGAAAGTAGATTGACTAAAGGTACTTTTTGTAACCTCTCTTGGATAGGGGACGCAAGCGTCTCACTTGGCCAAAAGCCCGGGAAAATGCAGCGCGGCAAATTCAAATAAAAGTCTATAAAAATCAAACCTTCATTAAATCACACATGTAAGATACTAAATTACAGCTATATTCGTTGTGAATCCAGCCAACATGTCAGATTTTAAAAAGGCTTTTCGGCGAAAGCATAAGAAGCTATTATCTGATGATAGCACAACAGTAAACAAAGAGAGTAGCATATTTCAACCCTGCAGGCACTACACAAAACGCAGAAATAAAATATAAATCATGCCTTACCTTTTACGAGCTTCTTTTGTTGGCACTCCAATATGTCCCATAAACAGCACAATTGGTCCTTTTGTTCGATTAATTTCGTCCATATATATCCCAAATGTCCATTTATTTGGCGCGTTTGATCCAGAAAAAAACACTTCCAATTTGCGCAACGTCACTACAAAATATTTCAAAAGTTACCTGTAAACTTTGCCAAAACATTTCAAAATACTTTTGTAATAAAACTTTAGGTATTTTTAAATGTTAATAATCGATCAAATTGAAGATGGGTCTATCTGTGTTCAATACCGGGAGACAACAAACCAACGCTACTTTTCAAGTTTTGCGCAACTCTCAACACTGTTAGCCAGTTCCTAGATGGCTGTACTTCTTCATTGCACAAAGGAATAACCTCAACCATATTCCAACGACTGGTGACATCCGGTGGAAGCGCTAGGAACAGCAAACAAGTGCCTAAGAAATATAGTTTCCCAATGAGAACGCACTGAACAGACAGACCTAAAAAAAAAATCTGAATGGTTAGTCCTCAGGGTTTTGCCTGCTACATAAGTTATGTTATACTCACAGACATGATTCAAACAGTTTTAGAAACTTCAGAGTGGTTTCTATCCAAATCTACTAATAATATGCATATCTTATCTTCTTGGCATGAATAGCAGGAAATTGAAATTGGACACGTTATTTTTCCAAAAGTGAAAATGCTGCCACCTATACCTTAAGAAGTTAAGGGAACTATACAGTCATTTCTCATGGCGGATCTTGTGGATCTGCTTCCATAAGGTTTGGGTTTTCTGTTCAACAAAAGTACTGAGTAGAGGGGGAATCTGGACATTTAGAATCTTGAATACAAGATAGGTGTCAGTATATTGCATACGATTTTAATTCGAGTTTTGTCATCTCAAAACAATTTCATACGTTTTGGAAATTAGCTAGGTTGAATTTGGGTTATTTGAATTAATTTGTTTATTTTTGCATTTTAGAAGAGAGGTTGGAATAAAGTATGATGCCCTGGTACTTAAAATCAGATACCACCTGGAGCTTTTCCCCTGATACATAGACATCTGTCTCAGGGGCATCAGTTGTTTTCTTTGTGAGGAACATGCAGACTGTGTTTTATTTCATTGAGATGCAAACATGAGTCTCTGAGCAAGTTTGTCATCTGAACCATTACAGTAGTGCGTTCTTGTAGTTTGTTGTTTGTTATTTGCCTGCATTTATCAATGTATCATCTGCATATATTGGAACTTCAGACCCTGTAGAGAAAGGAGGAAGATCATTAATGTACGAGCTGAACAGTATTGACCTTTGGGGAATGCAAACATTGTAGATATGAGTGGAAAAAATGTTTCTTTTGATTTTTACGCTGATGAGACAGCGCCAACTTTTGAAAGAATTTAGATTTGTTAAAAATCAGTATGGTTTTTACTAAATTTATATCAACAGGTTGAAATGATTTAGATTGTTGATTAAAGGGGTTATGGGTTTGTTTATTTGTTAACTGTTTATTGTTGATTTAAGGTGTTTAGGTGTTGTTTACTGTTTATTGTTGATTTCGGGTGTTTAGGTGTTGAGGAAAAAATAAATACATTTAGATAGTAATGATACCAGGATCATTGTATCTAAGAGTAGTGCATGTTCAATTAAGCATACATATACATTGATGTAGATTAAAACTAATGATTCATGATTTGAGGTATTGTGGAAATATCATTATTATTAGGTTTTGTTTATAGTTCACTTTTGAGTTTGAATCACCTGACTCTGATTGAGAACCGCCTCAGGCAGCCATAGACTATGCTAGACAACCCTACTCAACCACAATCCCAATACCTACTAAAAACCCCAATACAAAAACACACCCATGTCTGACCAAATAAATAAAGAAAACAAAAAATACTTTATATACATTTAAAAACATTAACATGTAGTGCATCTATCAGTTAGACATACAGTTGAAATCGAAAGTTTACATACACTTAGGTTGGAGTCATTAAAACTCGTTTTTCAACCACTTCACACATTTCTTGTTAACAAACTATAGTTTTGGCAAGTCGGTTAGGACATCTACTTTGTGCATGACACAAGTAATTTTTCCAACAATTGTTTACAGTGAGATTATTTCACTTATAGTTCACTTTATCACCATTTCAGTGGGTCAGAAGTTTACATACACTAAGTTGACTGTGCCTTTAAACCTCTTGGAAAATTCCAGAAAATGATCAAATCAAATCAAAGTTTATTTGTCACGTGCGCCGAATACAACAGGTGTAGACCTTACAGTATAATGCTTACTTACAGGCTCTAACCAATGGTGCGGAAAAAAGGTATGTGTGTGTGTGTGTGTGTGTGTGTGTGTGTGTGTGTGTGTGTGTGTGTGTGTGTGTGTGTGTAGGTAAATAAAGAAATAAAAAAACTGTAAAAATATAAATACAGACACCTGTTAGTCAGGCTTATTGAGGTAGTATGTACTTGTAGGTATCGTGACTATGCAAGTATGATGAACAGAGAGTAGCAGAAGTGTAAAAAGAGGGGTTGGAGGGTGGTGGGACCCAATGCAGATAGCTCGGTTAGCCAATGTGCGGGAGCACTGGTTGGTCGGCCCAATTGAGGTACTATGTACATGAATGTATAGTTAAAGTGACTATGCATATATGATAAACAGAGAATAACAGCAGCATAAAAGAGGGGTTGGGGAGGAAGCACACAATGCAAATAGTCCAGGTAGCCATTTGGTTACCTGTTCAGGAGTCTTATGGCTTGGGGGTAAAAACTGTTGAGAAGCCTTTTTGTCCTAGACTTGGCACTCCGGTACCGCTTGCCATGTGGTAGGAGAGAACAGTCTATGACTGGGGTGGCTGGGGTCTTTGACAGTTTTTAGGGCCTTCCTCTGACACCGCCTGGTGTAGAGGTCCTGGATGGCAGGCAGCTTTGCCTCAGTGATGTACTGGGCCGTACGCACTACTCTGAAGTGCCTTGCGGTCGGAGGCCGAGCAATTGCCATACCAGGCAGTGATGCAACCGGTCAGGATGCTCTCGATGTTGCAGCTGTAGAACCTTTTGAGGATCTCAGGACCCATGCCAAATCTTTTTAGTTTCCTGCGGGGGAATAGGCTTTGTCGTGGCCTCTTCACGACTGTCTTGGTGTGTTTGGACCAATGTAGTTTGTTGTTGATGTGGACACCAAGGAATTTGAAGCTCTCAACCTGCTCCACTACAGCCCCGTCGATGAGAATGGGGACGTGCTCGGTCCTCCTTTACCTGTAGTCCACAATCATCTCCTTTGTCTTGGTTACATTGAGGGATAGGTTGTTATTCTGGCACCACCTGGCCAGGTCTCTGACCTCCTCCCTATAGGCTGTCTCGTCGTTGTCGGTGATCAGGCTGTTGTGTCGTCAGCAAACTTAATGATGATGTTGGAGTCGTGCCTGGCCATGCAGTCGTGGGTGAACAGGGAGTACAGGAGGGGACTGAGCACGCACCCCTGGGGAGCTCCAGTGTTGAGGATCAGCGTGGCAGATGTGTTGCTACGTACCCTAACCACCTGGTGGTGGCCTGTCAGGAAGTCCAGGATCCAGTTGCAGAGGGAGGTGTTTAGACCCAGGATCCTTAGCTTGGTGATGAGCTTTGAGGGTACTATGGTGTTGAACGCTGAGCTGTGGTCAATGAACAGCATTCTCACTTAGGTGTTCATTTTGTCCAGGTGGGAAAGGGCAGTGTGGAGTGCAAAAGAGATTGCATCATCTGTGGATCTGTTTGTGTGGTATGCAAATTGGAGTGGGTCTAGGGTTTCTGGGATAATTGTGTTGATGTGAGCCATTACCAGCCTTTCAAAGCACTTCATGGCTACGGACGTGAGTGCTAAGGGTCGGTAGTCATTTAGGCAGGTTGCCTTTGTGTTCTTGGGCACAGGGACTATGGTGGTCTGCTTGAAGGATGTTGGTATTACAGACTCAATTAGGGACATGTTGAAAATGTCAGTGAAGACACCTGCCAGTTGGTCACACATGCCCGGAGCACACGTCCTGGTAATCCGTCTGGCCCCGCAGCCTTGTGTATGGTGACCTGTTTAAAGGTCTTACTCACGTCGGCTACAGAGAGCTTGATCACACAGTCATCCGGAATAGCTGATGCCTCATGCATGCCTGAGAGCATGCCTGAGAGCCAGTGTAGTATGATTCAATCTTAGCCCTGTATTGATGCTTTGCCTGTTTGATGGTTCATCGCAGGGCATAGCGGGATTTCTTGTAAGCTTCAGGGTTAGAGTCCCGCAGCTTGAAAGCGTCAGCTCTACCCTTTAGCTCAGTGTGAATGTTACCTGTAATCCATGGCTTCTGGTTGGGGTATGTACGCACAGTCACTGTGGGGACGACGTCCTCAATGCACTTATTGATAAAGCCAGTGACTGATGTGATGTATTCCTCAATGTCATCGGAAGAATCCCGGAACATGTTCCAGTCTGTGATAGCAAAACAGTCCTGTAGTTTAGCATCTGCTTCATCTGACCCTTTTTTTATAGACCGAGTCACTGGTGCTTCCTGCTTTCATTTTTGCTTGTAAGCAGGAATCAGGAGGATAGGGTTGTGGTCGGATTTACCAAATGGAGGGCGAGGGAGAGCTTTGTAAGCGTCTCTGTGTGTGGAGTACAGATGATCTAGAATTTTCTTCCCTCTGGTTGCACATTTAACATGTTGATAGAGATTTGGTAGAACTGATTTCAGTTTCCCTGCATTAAAGACTCCGGCCACTAGGAGCGCCACCTCTGGGTGAGTGGTTTCCTGTTTGCTTATTTCCTTATACAGCTGACTGAGTGTGGTCTTAGTGCCAGCATCTGTCTGTGGTGGTAAATAAACAGCCACACAAAGTATAGCTGAGAACTCTCTAGGCAAGTAATGTGGCCTGCAATTTATCACAATTTCCTCTACTTCAGGTGAGCAAAATCTAGAGACTTTCTTAGATTTCGTGCACCACCTCCTCGTCTTACCGGAGTGTGCTGTTCTATCCTGCTGGTGCAGTGTGTATCCCACTAGCTGAATATCCATGTCGTTATTCAGCCACGATTCCGTGAAACATAGAATATTACAGTTTTTGAGGATATTACAGTTGGTAGGATATTCGTGATCGTACCTCGTCTAGTTTATTGTCCAATGATTGCACATTGGCGAGTAATATTGACGGTAATGGAAGCTTTCCTAGTTGTCTTCTGTGGGTCCGGGCGAGGCATCCGGCTCTTCGTCCTCTGCGTCGCTTCCTTTTGTGAATAATTGGGATGTCTGCCCTGTGGGGTGTTTGTAGATTATCGTGTGAGTCCTGCTTGTTGTTGTTGAATAAATCGTTGTCTAATCTGAGGTGAGTGATCGCTGTCCTGATATCGAGAAGCGCTTTGTCTAATCCGAGGTGAGTGATCTCTGTCCTGATATCCAGAAGCTCTTTGTCTAATCCGAGGTGAGTGATCGCTGTCCTGATATCCAGAAGCTCTTTTCTGCCGTAAGATACGGTTGCAGAAACATTTATGTACAAAATCATTTACAAATATCGCAAAAACCCCCACATAATATCACAATTGGTTAGGAGACCGTAAGATGGCGGCATCTCCTCCGGCGCCATTTTGTCAGCTATTCAAAATGGTCCTGCTCCTTTTGGCAATTAAGGTATAAGACCAACTTTAAAACGTTCAGGATATCCTGACTTAAAATTCTTTACTTTTATCAACAAAAACTATATACATTTGCATAAAATAACTCACCAACAATAACTCTTTAACTGGTCAAGCTAGAGACACCAAACCAACTTGCACATGTTCAGGCTATCCCATCTTCAAATTCTTAACTTTAGAAACTATAACTATGAATTTTGCATACATTTTAATAAATTATCTCATCAACAATAACTATTGAACGGTTTTAGCTAGAGACACCAAACCAACTTTCACGCTGCCAATTCTTCAAAAACTATAAAAATGTGCATAAAATATCATAAAATAACTTACCAACAGTAATTGATCTCTCTCTCTCTTTTCTCCATCTCTCTCTCTCTCTCTAAGGTCACCTTTGGTGTTTGGACTAAGAGATTTACTGTATTATCATACTGTTTGTGACTGTCCACTTGAGGAGTAATGATGTCTGATAATTCAGGCAGAGGACTTTTTAAACCCTTCTCTAAGGTTATAGATTCTAAATTCAAAGCTCATTTATTCCCACTTTGAAGTTTATTTCTCTCCTCTGTGTTATATTTGGAGGGAAAACAGAGCAGACAAATGAGCTTATTGACTGGAGGTCTTTCACCTGTACTGGCTGTCTACAGGGCTCCAGTACTGGCCTGAGTTATTCTGACGTGATAGAGCTAAGGTGGAATCTCTGTTCTTAATTCCCTCTGTGGGGAGAAGTGGAGAGTGAAGAGGAGAATAGATCCTGAGTTATTCTGATGTGATAGAGCTAAGGTGGAATCTCTGTTCTTAATTCCCTCTGTGGGGAGAAGTGGAGAGTGAAGAGGAGAATTGATCCTGAGTTATTCTGACGTGATAGAGCTGGCTAAGGTGGAATCTCTGTTCTTAATTCCCTCTGTGGGCAGAAGTGGAGAGTGAAGAGAAGAATAGATCCTCCAGTTCTCTGATGAATTTTGACAGGTACGACACAACACTGGCCCTAACTGGACAGGCAGGAGAGAGAGAGTGAGGTGGAGAGGTGGAGAGATGGGGAGAGAGAGAAGCAGGGGGATGGATGGGAGGAAGAGGGAGGAGGGGAAAAGGGAGGGAGAGAGAGGGGAGCATGGGAAAGAGGGAGAGTTTAAGGATTTGGGAGTTGGCAATACAGAGATATTGTGAAAGAGAGGCAGAGGATAGAAAGAGAGTGAGAAGGAGAGAGAGATATAAATAGCATCCTTCTGTTCCTGAGCAAGCAGACCTCATCCCTAAGGAGGAACATGACAGAATTGAATAGCTATATTTCTTCTTCAAAAGAGGGATGAACCAAACACTGCAATTGTCTGACATCTCTCACTCTCTTTCTTTCTTTCTTTCTCTCTCTCTCTCTCTCTCTCTCTCTCTCTCTCTCTCTGAGTAGTCGCCCCATGCCAGTTTCAATTATACTGTAGATGTGTACAATTTGATTTACAGGCATATCGTTGTTGGATTTCACTAGGAGAGGGGAAAGTTGGAGGACTAAACAGGAATAAATCAATGAGACTGTGAGAATGCTTTGGCTATTTCTGCTGTCCATAGGATTAACATCAGAACAGACAGATTTAAGTGAATGAATAACAACATCAAAACAGATTTAATCAGAATTTGCAAAAGAGTGAGGCTTGGGACCAGGGTGTGAGTGGAATACGAATGACCTCTCTGCCCTATCTTTCTCACAAAGCAGATACACACACAGTGAGGGAGTATGGGGTGATGATGAGGGAGGAGTAGAGAAATCTGTCTCTGAAATGGGTCCTGTCATCTTCTGATGCACCCCCTGATTAAATAGAGACTAGGAACACAACCATTTCAGGAGAGGGTTTGGGTTGGATATGTGTGTGGATTGAAGGAAAACAGGCACTTCCCTGAATCTGAGATCAGGGAAATCAAGTATTATTATTTTGCCAAGTAAGTTCATTAGCAACACATTCTCATTTACAGCAATGCCCTGTGGAAGGGGAAAGAGCCAACTGGAAGCTGGGGATTATTAGGTGGCCATGATGGTATGAGGGCCAGATTGGGAATTTAGCCAGGACACCAGGGTTAACACACCTACTCTTACGATAAGTGCCATGGGATCTTGAGTGACCACAGAGTCAGGACACCCGTTTAACGTCCCATCCAAAAGACAGCACCCTACACAGGACAATGACCTCAATCACTGCCATGAGGTATTGGGAAATATATTTTTTTAGGGCAGAGGAAAGAGTGCCCCCTACTGGCCCTGCAAAACCACTTCCAGAGGCATCTCGTCTCCCATCCAGGACCAACTGTCAAGTGTCAGTCGTGCAGAGGTGGAGGACGGAGTCAGGCGCAGGACACAGAACTGAGTAAAATAACGTACTTTACTTTGAAAAATAATCAGCCAATAAATGCACGCAGGGATAACAAACCCTAACACAAAAGACTAACACAAAACCAGGAACAATCACGCACAACACATAATGAGAACCAGAGGGTTAAATAGGGAAATAATTATAACGTAATGCGAACCAGGTGAGTACAATCAAGACATAACAAATGGAAAAAGAAACGTGGATCCGTGGCAGCTAGAAAGCCGGTGACGATGACCACCGAACGCCGCCCGAACAAGGAGAGGCACCAACTTCGGAAGAAGTCGTGATACCAACCCTGCTTAGCTTCAGAAGCAAGATAGCTTTGGGATGCAGAGGTATGCTGCTGGCTGTCTCTTCTCTCTTCTCTTTTCTTCTCTTCACCATCTCCTCTTCTCTTTACTCTCCTATCATTCACTGTGCCATATCTGTATGACAAGAAACACAACAGAGGAGCTAGCTAAAGCACAAACGGAACTGGGACCAGGCTACTTGCCACCATCGTTGGCAGAGAAATACCATTGTCTTATCAATGGCCCACTATGCCTGTCCCGCCGCTGGTGAACCACGATCTCTCTTTTGTTGGGGTTTGACAATGTCACGGCAACGGAGAGGAGGTCTGTTGGCATGTCGATGGGTGACCAAATGAGAGAACATGACGTGATGAAAGTTGGATCTGCCGTCAGTTACAGGATAGCCCTGCCTGTCTGGCTACGCGTCTGGGAAAGAAACTAGATACAGGACGCAGTTTCACCGTCCCAGGGAGAGACACACTGGGATAACAGTTTGGACCAGACAGTGAGGATCCATCTGATGCAGTTTCACTATCCCAGGGAGAGACACACTGGGATAACAGTTTGGACCAGACAGTGAGGATCCATCTGATGCAGTTTCACCATCCCAGGGAAAGACACACTGGGATAACAGTTTGGACCAGACAGTGAGGATCCATCTGATGCAGTTTCACCATCCCAGGGAAAGACACACTGGGATAACAGTTTGGACCAGACAGTGAGGATCCATCTGATGCAGTTTCACCGTCCCAGGGAGAGACACACTGGGATAACAGTTTGGACTAGACAGTGAGGATCCATCTGATGCAGTTTCACCGTCCCAGGGAGAGACACACTGGGATAACAGTTTGGACCAGACAGTGAGGATCCATCTGATGCAGTTTCACCATCCCAGGGAAAGACACACTGGGATAACAGTTTGGACCAGACAGTGAGGATCCATCTGATGCAGTTTCACCATCCCAGGGAGAGACACACTTGGATAACAGTTTGGACCAGACAGTGAGGATCCATCTGATGCAGTTTCACCGTCCCAGGGAGAGACACACTGGGATAACAGTTTGGACCAGACAGTGAGGATCCATCTGATGCAGTTTCACCATCCCAGGGAGAGACACACTGGGATAACAGTTTGGACCAGACAGTGAGGATCCATCTGATGCAGTTTCACCATCCCAGGGAGAGACACACTGGGATAAGAGTTTGGACCAGACAGTGAGGATCCATCTGATGCAGTTTCACCATCCCAGGGAGAGACACACTGGGATAACAGTTTGGACCAGACAGTGAGGATCCATCTGATGCAGTTTCACCATCCCAGGGAGAGACACACTGGGATAACAGTTTGGACCAGACAGTGAGGATCCATCTGATGCAGTTTCACCATCCCAGGGAGAGACACACTGGGATAACAGTTTGGACCAGACAGTGAGGATCCATCTGATGCAGTTTCACCATCCCAGGGAGAGACACACTGGGATAACAGTTTGGACCAGACAGTGAGGATCTATCTGATGCAGTTTCACCATCCCAGGGAGAGACACACTGGGATAACAGTTTGGACCAGACAGTGAGGATCCATCTGATGCAGTTTCACCGTCCCAGGGAGAGACACACTGGGATAACAGTTTGGACCAGACAGTGAGGATCTATCTGATGCAGTTTCACCATCCCAGGGAGAGACACACTGGGATAACAGTTTGGACCAGACAGTGAGGATCCATCTGATGCAGTTTAACCGTCCCAGGGAAAGACACACTGGGATAACAGTTTGGACCAGACAGTAAGGATCCATCTGATGCAGTTTCACCATCCCAGGGAGAGACACACTGGGATAACAGTTTGGACCAGACAGTGAGGATCTATCTGATGCAGTTTCACCGTCCCAGGGAGAGACACACTGGGATAACAGTTTGGACCAGACAGTGAGGATCCATCTGATGCAGTTTCACCGTCCCAGGCAGAGACACACTGGGATAACAGTTTGGACCAGACAGTGAGGATCCATCTGATGCAGTTTCACCATCCCAGGGAGAGACACACTGGGATAACAGTTTGGACCAGACAGTGAGGATCCATCTGATGCAGTTTCACCGTCCCAGGGAGAGACACACTGGGATAACAGTTTGGACCAGACAGTGAGGATCTATCTGATGCAGTTTCACCATCCCAGGGAGAGACACACTGGGATAACAGTTTGGACCAGACAGTGAGGATCCATCTGATGCAGTTTCACCATCCCAGGGCGAGACACACTGGGATAACAGTTTGGACCAGACAGTGAGGATCTATCTGATGCAGTTTCACCATCCCAGGGAAAGACACACTGGGATAACAGTTTGGACCAGACAGTGAGGATCCATCTGATGCAGTTTCACCGTCCCAGGGAAAGACACACTGGGATAACAGTTTGGACCAGACAGTGAGGATCTATCTGATGCAGTTTCACCATCCCAGGGAGAGACACACTGGGATAACAGTTTGGACCAGACAGTGAGGATCTATCTGATGCAGTTTCACCGTCCCAGGGAGAGACACACTGGGATAACAGTTTGGACCAGACAGTGAGGATCCATCTGATGCAGTTTCACCATCCCAGGGAGAGAGACACTGGGATAACAGTTTGGACCAGACAGTGAGGATCTATCTGATGCAGTTTCACCATCCCAGGGAAAGACACACTGGGATAACAGTTTGGACCAGACAGTGAGGATCTATCTGATGCAGTTTCACCATCCCAGGGAAAGACACACTGGGATAACAGTTTGGACCAGACAGTGAGGATCCATCTGATGCAGTTTCACCATCCCAGGGAAAGACACACTGGGATAACAGTTTGGACCAGACAGTGAGGATCCATCTGATGCAGTTTAACCGTCCCAGGGAAAGACACACTGGGATAACAGTTTGGACCAGACAGTAAGGATCCATCTGATGCAGTTTCACCATCCCAGGGAGAGACACACTGGGATAACAGTTTGGACCAGACAGTGAGGATCTATCTGATGCAGTTTCACCGTCCCAGGGAGAGACACACTGGGATAACAGTTTGGACCAGACAGTGAGGATCCATCTGATGCAGTTTCACCGTCCCAGGCAGAGACACACTGGGATAACAGTTTGGACCAGACAGTGAGGATCCATCTGATGCAGTTTCACCGTCCCAGGGAGAGACACACTGGGATAACAGTTTTGACCAGACAGTGAGGATCCATCTGATGCAGTTTCACCATCCCAGGGAGAGACACACTGGGATAACAGTTTGGACCAGACAGTGAGGATCCATCTGATGCAGTTTCACCGTCCCAGGGAGAGACACACTGGGATAACAGTTTGGACCAGACAGTGAGGATCTATCTGATGCAGTTTCACCATCCCAGGGAGAGACACACTGGGATAACAGTTTGGACCAGACAGTGAGGATCCATCTGATGCAGTTTCACCGTCCCAGGGAGAGACATACTGGGATAACAGTTTGGACCAGACAGTGAGGATCTATCTGATGCAGTTTCACCATCCCAGGGAAAGACACACTGGGATAACAGTTTGGACCAGACAGTGAGGATCCATCTGATGCAGTTTCACCGTCCCAGGGAAAGACACACTGGGATAACAGTTTGGACCAGACAGTGAGGATCTATCTGATGCAGTTTCACCATCCCAGGGAGAGACACACTGGGATAACAGTTTGGACCAGACAGTGAGGATCTATCTGATGCAGTTTCACCGTCCCAGGGAAAGACACACTGGGATAACAGTTTGGACCAGACAGTGAGGTTCTATCTGATGTAATATTTATTTAATTGGAACATCTAATCAACATTTTGGCACGCAGTGCTTTCTTCAGGAAACAGATCCGGTGTGTGTGTGCGTGTGCACATGCATGCCTGTGTCTGCTTGTGAGCGTGTGTGCTCTGGTCTCTTCCTGTCAACATGTGCTGTGATGAAGCCTTGATGGGAGAGCGAGTACTTTGTTCTGCGTTTGTCTGTAAAGTCTGTAGAACTTAGATCTCTGTGCTCTACAACGAATACCACTGATGCTCCATAGATGGCTTCTTATATCTGAAAACCCACCGTATCAATTAGCACACTGAGTTGAGAGATTACATTAAAATAGTCCCTTTTCCACTTTCTTTCTTTGGCCTTTAGTCCCGTGTATCCCATTGTTTTTCATCCAACAGAAAATATGCCCAGTGGCGTTCTAGTCATATAGAGTGACAGAGATAGTGGAAGTCAGTGTGTGGCTATTTGTTAATGTAGCTTTTGCTGCAAACCTTTTGTTTCCTCCCTGTCTCAGTGCAGCTGGCGCAGTCAAGCTGAAGGCAGCAGGTAGCCTAGTGGTTAGAGCGTTGGGCCAGTATATGAAAGGTCGCTGGATCAAATCCCCGAACTGACAAGGTAAGAACCAGTTGTTCTGCCCCTGAACAAGGCAATTAACCCACTGTCTCTAGGATGTCATTGAAAATAAGAATGTGTTCTTAACTGACTCGCCTTGTTAAATAAAATCAGAGCCCTCTTTGACCATCCTGTGCTCTCAACTTGTGATTTTAGACTATCATCCTGATTCTTTCATGAGGAGTAATGGATCCAGTTGATGAACAACCATATCCAGATGTCCTCTGTAATCAGACAAATCTAGTTACTGGAACAACACAATGCCTGGAATTATCTCTGCTCCATTCATTTGATTATTCTTCATCTAATCAAATGACCTTGCAATAGCCTACAATTTATAATTGTTTTATTTATTGCTATCTTGGTAATTGCAGCCATTGAGAACGATTGAGGTGGACAGTTGTGTATCAGAATGGTCTACTCTTGGCTTTCCCCCAATGGATATATATATTTCTCTTATCATTTAATAGGCTATTTTTAGCATAAATTATTAGCCAATTAGGCTTCATATTATAGCCTTGGGGTCACGAATGACCTTCTGCCATTGAGTGGATGGTCAGGGGGTCTGAACCATAGTGATAAATCATTTGTACACTGCAAATTGACCGGAAGAATCCCAAACAGATATAATTTCACACCTTCACATTGGGATGTGATCACACATGCCTCTATGCGTGGGAATACTCAGGAACAGATATCCTAAATTAAAATCAATTTGAGCTGATATCCTGGTGATTTCACAGTCCAACAACGAAAAGTATCATAAAATAAACACACAAAAATAAGGTTTCGTTGGTGACCTCTTGTCTCTCGGCGGTCAGGTCCGAAAAGGGTGAGGGGTTAACAACAAGAGAGTCGATTGGTAGCTGACCAACGAAAACAAACGTTCGGAGGAGACGGTGTGCTCTGTCTATCAGTATACACCGTGCCTCATAAGCACCCAGTAGGCGAGTGACAAACCGTGCGCTCACACTTTGCCATCCAGCCAGATACAGAGAAGCAATGGGAGACGATAACTGAGGCAACCACAAAGAGATATACACTGAGACCGACTATGGCTGTGGACGGTAAGAGCGCTGTTTTATTTATGAAACGACTCATTTGAATCGTTGGTATATCTTTTGTAAAATAGAGGTAAGGGTATTTGTAAGCCGGGGGCTTCTATCCCTCCCAGACCTGTGGTGGGGGTTCTCTTGTCAACATCAATAAAAACATATTTACTTACTTAGCTTATTAGGGTGAATTTATGAGGACGTCAATAAATGGGGGACTTGTAAGATATCCTCTTGTTCTTTGTAAATGTTGCATAAGGATCAACATCCGTAGAGGATAAATAAGGTGGGACATTTCTAGGAAGTTTGAACTGGTATGTCTGTAGTTAATCACTCACATATTGCGTTTTGTTTCAGTAGCCTCAGTCCTTGAAGTCATCTTTCATAAGAACCTTGACTGGGGTGGGTATAATTTGTGGAACGTTCCAACAGGAATCTGTTCCAAAAACGTAAAGTACAAGGTTGCCAACAAACAACGCTTACAAAGTAGCATGATCAATTCACCTAGCTGCCGAATAGGCATCTAGGTGAGTGAAAAACTTAATGAAATAGGCCACCCACTACCTGGTATCTTATTCTGCAGCTATACAACTTTGTATGTGTTTGTTGGAAACCTTGTTATTTAAGACGTTTTGGGAACAGATTCCTGTTGGAACGTAACATAAATTATACCCACCCCTTGACTGTGTCCTATTGGGTTTTGGTGGGTGGACTTCACTGCATTAAAATACGCATTTCTGGGATGAAAATTACAGATGACTTTCCCACAGACAGAGTCTGTCTCGGAGTTACTGACACTGTGTCACACATACACGGCTTCTGCACACCCCACGTGTGTTGGGGAATTGAACAGGGCCCGGTTTCCCGATAGCTATGGAATTTAGGTTTCGGACTGTTTTTGACAATGCATCTTTCCTGCAACGGCCGAAGTAACATGCGTTTCCCAAATCACCAGGTAGAGAGAATGTTCTTCTAAGTGCGTGGTTGAGGCATGTGTCTAATAGGTCCCCGAAAGAAAGTCAGTTTACCCTAACATTATAATCATTCCACTATTCTGATGATAGATCAGCTCCTAGAAAGATATCACATATGGCTGCAAATATTGCGGCGGCATGTTCTCATGTTTACTTCAGCCAGCAGATCCGACCGCTTGCTTACAGTACGCCTCTATCACACCGACAATATTTTAGCGTTTTGGTACACCAGAAGTACATTCATTTCCAGTGAAACGCTGCGTTTGCCTTACAACATTGTGTCGCAGTTGCGGTGCATTCTTTATCGAATGTTGTTTGAATGTTAAATGATGAGACAGAGGTATTGATGCGAGTAACCAGTCTTATTCAGTGCATCACAATACATCCGGGTATCTCAAGCACACCGGTAAAACACATGAGTTGCAGTAATGAACATTTACCAACAGATGGCATCACTGTGCCATCTTAAACCCATAACATCTTCCCTTTAATAAAATAGGACAGTAGGTGTCAATTCACTAACAAAACAAGCCTAGTAATAATTTCCAACATGAACAGTTTAGTATTTTTTTATTTTATTTAATTTTTTCAGGTAACAACAACACATTTTGATATTCTCTTCACTTTTATCTCTGTCAACAATCCCTGATGGGAAACCTACAGATGAAGTCTTTTTGGTGGCTGGGACAGATGCCCGCAGCGTGAAAAGACAGGGAGCTTGTCTGCGAGGACTGCGGGTTCCCGCACAGGCGTGTCACCAGAATGTCTAAGGGGAGAATTGATGGGCGAGGGAGCAGCCGACCTGTGATCCCCTGGCTCTTCGCCCATTGCCTCAGTCCCCATGTGACTTGCTGGGGTTCCGTCTTTTGTCATGCGACCCCTTTGACCATCGGGGTTCTGAGTAGGTGCTGGCTCAGCAATCCGAAGGTCAACCCTGGTCGACGGTACAGTGATCCATTCACTTCGACCAAGTAGGAGCGTGGTGCCACTTTCTGTACACAGGATCCGAGTCTCCAGAGGCCTGTCCGGTCCCCTGGTAGTGGCTTCATTCGCACCGTTTCACCCACCCTGAGCTCAGGTAAGTATTTTGCTGATTTGTCGTAGATGTACTTGGAGACCTGTCTTCTGTGACGTAGCTTCACTACTGGCAGAGCTGCTTTTAAGCACCGTGCCATGAAGCGCTGGGCCGGGCTGCTATCCATGCCTTCTGTCGGGGGATTGCGCCACGGCAGGATTGCTTTCCAGGCATCTTTGCCCTCTCGCAGAGCCTTTTTGCAGAGGTTCTTTGCGATTTTTACTGCGGACTCCGCCTTCCCATTAGCTTTTGGGTGTCGTGGTGATGAAGTGACGTGCTCGAATTCCCATCCTGCAGCAAATTTTCGGAACTCAACTCCGGAGAATTGACGTCCATTGTCTGAAATTACACTATCTGGCTGGCCATAGCGGGCAAACTGAGCCTTGCAGCGTTTGATCGTTGTCTCTGCTGAGAGGTCGGGGAGGAGGTCAATCTCCCAAAAGTCTGAGTAATGATCGACTACCAGCAGAAAGTCTTTGCCACTGTGCTGGAAGAGATCTAGACTTACTATCTGCCAGGGGCGCATCGGTAGCTCGTGGGACATCATTGTCTCTCTCTGTTACTCAATGGCATATTCATTGCAGACTGTGCATTTACTGACATAGTCTTTGATTTCACTCTGCATTCCTGGCCAATACAGTGTGTCACGTGCTTGTTTGTAACAGACCTCACCTCCTATGTGACTTGAGTGCACACGTGCCAACATCTCAGGGCGCAGAGACCGGGGAATAACGACTCTCTGATCCTTGAATATTACTCCGTTTTGAACACTGAGCTCCTCTTTGACTGGCCAATATTCTCTGATTGCTAAAGCAGTTTCTTCCTTGCAGTCGGACCAGCCCATCAGAATCACAGACCTCAATGCCTGGAGTTGCTCGTCCCTGTCTGCGTGCTGTCTGATTTGTATAAGGCGCTGGTCCGTAACATTGAGGTAGTCTGCCTGGTTGATGTGTTCAACATCCACTTACTCTGTTTGTAAGCTGCACACTGCGTGTTGTTCATGCATGGAGCGTGTGTGAGTGCCTGATGCAGTAGCCCTGCTGAGCGTGTCACTTACATACATCTCCGGCCCTGGCTTATACACCACCTTGAGGTTGTAGTTTTGTAGGGCCAGTAGCATGCTCTGCAGTCGTTTTGGGGCATTCAGGAGAGGATTGCTGAATATAGCAATAAGGGGCTTGTGATCTGTCTCTGCGGTAATATTGTCGCGCCCGTACAGGTAGTGGTGGAAGCGTTGGCATGCAAACACAATGTTGAGGCACCCCTTCTCTATTACAGGTCGCCCGATTTAATCGGAATGGCTGATTTAATTAGGGCCGATTTCAAGTTCTCATATCAATCAGAAATCGGTATTTTTGGACATTGATTAGCCTTTTTTTTAATTATTATTTTTTTACACCTTTATTTCATCTTTATTTAACGAGGCAAGTCAGTTAAGAACACATTGTTATTTTCAATGACAATGGCCTAGGAACGGTGGGTTAACTGCCTTGTTCAGGGGCAGAAAGACAGATTTTCACCTTGTCAGCTCGGGGGATTCAATCTTGCAACCTTACAGTTAACCTGTCCAACGCAATTAACGACCTGCCTCTCTCTCGTTGCACTCCACGAGGAGACTGCCTGTTACGCAAATGCAGTAAGCCAAGGTAGCTAGCATTAAACTTATCTTATAAAAAACAATCAATCATAATCACTAGTTAACTACCCATAGTTGATGATATTACTAGATTCTATCTAGCGTGTCCTGCGTTGCATATAATCTGACTGAGCATACAAGCATACAAGTATCTGACTGAGCGGTGGTAGGCAGAAGCAGGCAAGTAAACATTCATTCAAACAGCACTTTTGTGCGCTTTGCCAGCAGCTCTTCGTTGTGCGTCAAGCATTGCGCTGTTTATGACTTCAAACCTATCAACTCCCGAGATGAGGCTGGTGTAACCGAAGTGAAATGGCTGGCTAGTTAGCTCGCACTAATAGCGTTTTAAACTTCACTCGCTCTGAGCCTTGGGGTGGTTGTTTCCCTTGCTCTGTATGGGTAACGCTTCGATGTGGTGGCTGTTGTCGTTGTGTTGCTGGTTCGAGCCCAGGGAGGAGCGAGGAGAGGGACGGAAGCTATACTGTTACACTGGCAATACTAAAGTGCCTATAAGAACATCCAATAGTCAAAGGTTAATGAAATACAAATGGTATAGAGGGAAATAGTCCTATAATAACTACAACCTAAAACTTCTTACCTCTGAATATTGAAGACTCATGTTAAAAGGAACCACCAGCTTTCATATGTTCTCATGTTCTGAGCAAGGAACTGAAACGTTAGCTTTCTTACATAGCACATATTGCACTTCTACGTTCTTCTCCAACACTTTGCATTATTTAAATTGAACATTTCATTATTTACTTGAGGCTAAATGGATTTTTATTGATGTATTATATTATGTTAAAATAAGTATTAATTCAGTATTGTTGTAATTGTCATTATTACAAATACATATTTTTTTTAACTCGGACGATTAATCGATATCGGCTTTTTTTGGTCCTCCAATAATCGGTATCGGCGTTGAAAAATCATAATCGGTCGACCTCTATTCTCTATCTGGGCATAGTTCTGCTCTGTTGGGGTGAGTGCCCTAGAGGCGAACGCCACAGGCTGGCCCTCCTGCATGAGGCGAACGCCACAGGCTGGCCCTCCTGCATGAGGCGAATGCCACAGGCTGGCCCTCCTGCATGAGGCGAATGCCACAGGCTGGCCCTCCTGCATGAGGCGAAAGCCAAGTCCATACTGGCTTGAGTCACTCTGAATCGTGACAGGTTTTGACACATTGTAGTATCGCAGTACAGGTGTCTGGGTGACCAGTTGTTTTATTTTCCTCACCGCTGCGTCATGTTTTGGGAGCCAATGCCAGATGGTGTCCTTGTCCATGAGCCTCCTTAGTGGCTCACACACTTCAGAGAGCCGCGGGAGGAATTTGGCCAGATAGGTGACGAATCCGACGAAGCGCTGCACTCCCTTCACGTCAGATGGGTGGGGCATTTCCAAGACAGCCTTCACTTTTTAGGATCCGCCTTCAATCCGGTGGAGGACAAGATGTGCCCATGAAAGCAGACCGCTGGCACTTTCAAACTGAAGCTTGTTTATGCTTAGCCTTAGCTTGACCTATCTGCATCTGACCATCAGGGCCAGCAGCTTGGCGTCATGGTCACATTCTGCCTCCTCATCACTGTCCCCACAGCCCACTACGAGGATGTCATCTACTATGGGTTCCACGCCACTGAGTCCCATCAACAGCTCTTGCTGTTTCCGCTGATACACCTCTGGAGCCACAGAGACACAAAACGGAAGCTTCAACCACCTCTTCCTGCCCCAGGTGTCCAACAGGTGGCCATGTAGCTGCTGGGCTCATCGAGGTTGCACTGCAGGAAGGCATCTCTGGCATCCACGAGCGTGAAGACTCTGGCCTTCGTGCGTTGAAGACATCATGGTACTTGCTTAGGAGTGTCTCCTTGCTCAGGGGCCCAGCCTGGACTTTGTATATAATGTTGAGATCAGCTGGGATGGTGAAGTTAATGAGCCCAAGGCGCTCGCATGTAGAACCTGACAGTAATGGCTGTTGACTAGCCTCAACTATTTCAAACTCAAGGGTGTGTTTCTGGCCACGTAAAACACACTGTCACAAACAGGCCTAAAGAGGTCATGAACTGGCCTGAATACAGTTTCAGCTTGGTGCTACTCTGTGTGACTTTGTCTCTGGGCTGCTCTTGTGCGTCTCTTTATGTGGATGGCTGCTCTTGTGCGTCTGGATGGCTGATCTTGTTCCTCTTTATGTGGATGGCTGATCTTGTTCCTCTTTATGTGGATGGCTGATCTTGTTCCTCTCTTTATGTGGATGACTGATCTGGTTCCTTTCTTTATGTGGATGGCTGATCTTGTTCCTCTCTTTATGTGGATGGCTGATCTTGTTCCTCTCTTCATGTGGATGGCTGCTCTTGTTCCTCTCTTTATGTGGATGGCTGATCTTGTTCCTCTCTTTATGTGGATGGCTGATCTTGTTCCTCTCTTTATGTGGATGACTGATCTGGTTCCTTTCTTTATGTGGATGGCTGATCTTGTTCCTCTCTTTATGTGGATGGCTGATCTTGTTCCTCTCTTCATGTGGATGGCTGCTCTTGTTCCTCTCTTTATGTGGATGGCTGATCTTGTTCCTCTCTTTATGTGGATGGCTGCTCTTGTTCCTCTCTTTATGTGGATGGCTGCTCTTGTTCCTCTCTTTATGTGGATGGCTGCTCTTGTTCCTCTCTTTATGTGGATGGCTGATCTTGTTCGTCTGGATGGCTGATCTTGTTCCTCTCTTTATGTGGATGGCTGCTCTTGTTCCTCTCTTTATGTGGATGGCTGCTCTTGTGCGTCTCTTTATGTGGATGGCTGATCTTGTTCCTCTCTTTATGTGGATGGCTGATCTTGTTCCTCTCTTTATGTGGATGACTGATCTGGTTCCTTTCTTTATGTGGATGGCTGATCTTGTTCCTCTCTTTATGTGGATGGCTGATCTTGTTCCTCTCTTCATGTGGATGGCTGCTCTTGTTCCTCTCTTTATGTGGATGGCTGATCTTGTTCCTCTCTTTATGTGGATGGCTGCTCTTGTTCCTCTCTTTATGTGGATGGCTGCTCTTGTTCCTCTCTTTATGTGGATGGCTGCTCTTGTTCCTCTCTTTATGTGGATGGCTGATCTTGTTCGTCTGGATGGCTGATCTTGTTCCTCTCTTTATGTGGATGGCTGCTCTTGTTCCTCTCTTTATGTGGATGGCTGCTCTTGTGCGTCTCTTTATGTGGATGGCTGATCTTGTGCATCTCTTTATGTGGATGGCTGATCTTGTCCATCTCTTTATGTGGATGGCTGATCTTGTGCCTCTCTTTATGTGGATGGCTGATCTTGTTCGTCTGGATGGCTGATCTTGTTCCTCTCTCTTTATGTGGATGGCTGATCTTGTCCCTCTCTATGTGGATGACTGATCTTGTTCCTCTCTTTATGTGGATGACTGATCTTGTCCATCTCTTTATGTGGATGGCTGATCTTGTCCATCTCTTTATGTGGATGGCTGATCTTGTTCCTCTCTTTATGTGGATGGCTGATCTTGTTCCTCTCTTTATGTGGATGGCTCATCTTGTTAATCTCTTTATGTGGATGGCTGATCTTGTTAATCTCTTTATGTGGATGGCTGATCTTGTTCGTCTGGATGGCTGATCTTGTGCCTCTCTTTATGTGGATGGCTGATCTTGTTCCTCTCTCTTTATGTGGATGGCTAATCTTGTTCCTCTCTTTATGTGGATGGCTGATCTTGTCCATCTCTTTATGTGGATGGCTGATCTTGTGCCTCTCTTTATGTGGATTGCTGATCTTGTTCCTCTCTTTATGTGGATGGCTGATCTTGTTCCTCTCTATGTGGATGACTGATCTTGTTCCTCTCTTTATGTGGATGGCTGATCTTGTCCATTTCTTTATGTGGATGGCTGATCTTGTCCATTTCTTTATGTGGATGGCTGATCTTCTGCCTCTCTTTATGTGGATGGCTGATCTTCTGCCTCTCTTTATGTGGATGGCTGATCTTGTGCCTCTTTATGTGGATGGCTGATCTTGTTCCTCTCTTTATGTGGATGGCTGATCTTGTTCCTCTCTTTATGTGGACTGCTTATCTTGTTCCTCTTTATGTGGATGGCTGATCTTGTTAATCTCTTTATGTGGATGGCTGATCTTGTTCCTCTCTTTATGTGGATGGCTGATCTTGTTCGTCTGGATGGCTGATCTTGTTCGTCTCTTTATGTGGATGGCTGCTCTTGTTCCTCTCTTTATGTGGATGGCTGCTCTTGTGCGTCTCTTTATGTGGATGGCTGATCTTGTGCATCTCTTTATGTGGATGGCTGATCTTGTTCGTCTGGATGGCTGATCTTGTTCGTCTCTTTATGTGGATGGCTGCTCTTGTTCCTCTCTTTATGTGGATGGCTGCTCTTGTTCCTCTCTTTATGTGGATGGCTGCTCTTGTGCGTCTCTTTATGTGGATGGCTGATCTTGTGCATCTCTTTATGTGGATGGCTGATCTTGTGCCTCTCTTTATGTGGATGGCTGATCTTGTTCGTCTGGATGGCTGATCTTGTGCCTCTCTTTATGTGGATGGCTGATCTTGTTCGTCTGGATGGCTGATCTTGTGCCTCTCTTTATGTGGATGGCTGATCTTGTGCCTCTCTTTATGTGGATGGCTAATCTTGTTCCTCTCTTTATGTGGATGGCTAATCTTGTTCCTCTCTTTGTGTATGGCTGATCTTGTTCCTCTCTTTATGTGGATGGCTGATCTTGTTCCTCTCTTTATGTGGATGGCTGATCTTGTTCGTCTGGATGGCTGATCTTGTTCGTCTCTTTATGTGGATGGCTGCTCTTGTTCCTCTCTTTGTGGATGGCTGCTCTTGTGCGTCTCTTTATGTGGATGGCTGATCTTGTTCGTCTGGATGGCTGCTCTTGTGCGTCTCTTTATGTGGATGGCTGATCTTGTTCGTCTGGATGGCTGATCTTGTTCGTCTCTTTATGTGGATGGCTGCTCTTGTTCCTCTCTTTATGTGGATGGCTGCTCTTGTGCGTCTCTTTATGTGGATGGCTGATCTTGTGCATCTCTTTATGTGGATGGCTGATCTTGTTCGTCTGGATGGCTGATCTTGTTCGTCTCTTTATGTGGATGGCTGATCTTGTGCCTCTCTTTATGTGGATGGCTGATCTTGTTCGTCTGGATGGCTGATCTTGTGCCTCTCTTTATGTGGATGGCTGATCTTGTGCCTCTCTTTATGTGGATGGCTGATCTTGTGCCTCTCTTTATGTGGATGGCTAATCTTGTTCCTCTCTTTGTGTATGGCTGATCTTGTTCCTCTCTTTATGTGGATGGCTGATCTTGTTCGTCTGGATGGCTGATCTTGTTCGTCTCTTTATGTGGATGGCTGATCTTGATCGTCTGGATGGCTGATCTTGTTCCTCTCCTTATGTGGATGGCTCATCTTGTTCCTCTCTTTATGTGGATGGCTGATCTTGTTCCTCTCTCTTTATGTGGATGGCTGATCTTGTGCCTCTCTTTATGTGGATGGCTGATCTTGTGCCTCTCTTTATGTGGATGGCTGATCTTGTTCCTCTCTTTATGTGGGTGGCTAATCTTGTTCCTCTCTTTATGTGGATGGCTAATCTTGTTCCTCTCTGTGGATGGCTGATCTTGTCCATCTCTTTATGTGGATGGCTGATCTTGTTCCTCTCTTTATGTGGATGGCTGATCTTGTTCCTCTCTTTATGTGGATGGCTGATCTTGGTCCTCTCTTTATGTGGATGGCTGATCTTGTTCGTCTCTTTATGTGGATGGCTGATCTTGTTGTCTTTATGTGGATGGCTGATCTTGTTCCTCTCTTTATGTGGATGGCTGATCTTGTTTGTTTCTTTATGTGGATGACTGATCTTGTGCTTCTCTTTATGTGGATGGCTGATCTTGTTCCTCTCTTTAGGTGGATGGCTGATCTTGTTCGTCTGGATGGCTGATCTTGTTCGTCTCTTTATGTGGATGGCTGATCTTGTTCGTCTCTTTATGTGGATGGCTGATCTTGTTTGTTTCTTTATGTGGATGACTGATCTTGTGCTTCTCTTTATGTGGATGGCTGATCTTGTTCCTCTCTTTATGTGGATGGCTGATCTTGTTCGTCTGGATGGCTGATCTTGTTCCTCTCTTTATGTGGATGACTGATCTTGTTCGTCTGGATGGCTGATCTTGTTCCTCTCCTTATGTGGATGGCTGCTCTTGTTCCTCTCTTTATGTGGATGGCTAATCTTGTTCCTCTCCTTATGTGGATGGCTAATCTTGTTCCTCTCTTTATGTGGATGGCTAATCTTGTTCCTCTCTTTATGTGGATGGCTAATCTTGTTCCTCTCTTTATGTGGATGGCTAATCTTGTTCCTCTCTTTATGTGGATGGCTAATCTTGTTCCTCTCTTTATGTGGATGGCTGATCTTGTTCCTCTCTTTATGTGGATGGCTGATCTTGTTCCTCTCTTTATGTGGATGGCTAATCTTGTTCCTCTCTTTATGTGGATGGCTAATCTTGTTCCTCTCTTTATGTGGATGGCTAATCTTGTTCCTCTCTTTATGTGGATGGCTGATCTTGTTCCTCTCTTTATGTGGATGGCTGATCTTGTTAATCTCTATGTGGATGGCTGATCTTGTTCCTATGTTTATGTGGATGGCTGATCTTGTGCCTCTGTTTATGTGGATGGCTGATCTTGTTCGTCTGGATGGCTGATCTTGTTCCTCTCTTTATGTGGATGGCTGATCTTGTGCCTCTCTTTATGTGGATGGCTGATCTTGTTCCTCTCTCTTTATGTGGATGGCTGATCTTGTTCCTCTCTCTTTATGTGGATGGCTGATCTTGTTCCTCTCTTTATGTGGATGGCTGATCTTGTCCATCTCTTTATGTGGATGGCTGATCTTGTGCCTCTCTTTATGTGGATTGCTGATCTTGTTCCTCTCTTTATGTGGGTGGCTAATCTTGTTCCTCTCTTTATGTGGATGGCTAATCTTGTTCCTCTCTATGTGGATGACTGATCTTGTTCCTCTCTTTATGTGGATGGCTGATCTTGTCCATTTCTTTATGTGGATGGCTGATCTTGTCCATTTCTTTATGTGGATGGCTGATCTTGTTCCTCTCTTTATGTGGATGGCTGATCTTGTGCCTCTTTATGTGGATGGCTGATCTTGTGCCTCTTTATGTGGATGGCTGATCCTGTGCCTCTTTATGTGGATGGCTGATCTTGTTCCTCTCTTTATGTGGATGGCTGATCTTGTTCCTCTCTCTTTATGTGGATTGCTTATCTTGTTCCTCTTTATGTGGATGGCTGATCTTGTTAATCTCTTTATGTGGATGGCTGATCTTGTTCCTCTCTTTATGTGGATGGCTGATCTTGTACGTCTGGATGGCTGATCTTGTTCGTCTCTTTATGTGGATGGCTGCTCTTGTTCCTCTCTTTATGTGGATGGCTGCTCTTGTGCGTCTCTTTATGTGGATGGCTGATCTTGTGCATCTCTTTATGTGGATGGCTGATCTTGTGCCTCTATGTGGATGGCTGATCTTGTTCGTCTGGATGGCTGATCTTGTGCCTCTCTTTATGTGGATGGCTGATCTTGTGCCTCTCTTTATGTGGATGGCTAATCTTGTTCCTCTCTTTGTGTATGGCTGATCTTGTTCCTCTCTTTATGTGGATGGCTGATCTTGATCGTCTGGATGGCTGATCTTGTTCCTCTCCTTATGTGGATGGCTCATCTTGTTCCTCTCTTTATGTGGATGGCTGCTCTTGTTCGTCTGGATGGCTGATCTTGTTCCTCTCCTTATGTGGATGGCTCATCTTGTTCCTCTCTTTATGTGGATGGCTGCTCTTGTTCCTCTCTTTATGTGGATGGCTGATCTTGTTCCTCTCTTTATGTGCATGGCTAATCTTGTTCCTCTCTTTATGTGGATGGCTGATCTTGTTCGTCTCTTTGTGGATGGCTGATCTTGTTCGTCTCTTTATGTGGATGGCTGATCTTGTTCCTCTCTTTATGTGGATGGCTGATCTTGTTCCTCTCTTTATGTGGATGGCTGATCTTGTTTGTTTCTTTATGTGGATGACTGATCTTGTGCTTCTCTTTATGTGGATGGCTGATCTTGTTCCTCTCTTTATGTGGATGGCTGATCTTGTTCGTCTGGATGGCTGATCTTGTTCGTCTCTTTATGTGGATGGCTGATCTTGTTCGTCTCTTTATGTGGATGGCTGATCTTGTTCGTCTGGATGGCTGATCTTGTTCGTCTCTTTATGTGGATGGCTGATCTTGTTCGTCTCTTTATGTGGATGGCTGATCTTGTTCCTCTCTTTATGTGGATGGCTGATCTTGTTCCTCTCTTTATGTGGATGGCTGATCTTGTTCCTCTCTTTATGTGGATGGCTGATCTTGTTCCTCTCTTTATGTGGATGGCTGCTCTTGTTCCTCTGTTTATGTGGATGGCTAATCTGGTTCCTCTCTTTATGTGGATGGCTGATCTTGTTAATCTCTTTATGTGGATGGCTGATCTTGTTCCTCTGTTTATGTGGATGGCTGATCTTGTGCCTCTGTTTATGTGGATGGCTGATCTTGTTCGTCTGGATGGCTGATCTTGTTCCTCTCTTTATGTGGATGGCTGATCTTGTGCCTCTCTTTATGTGGATGGCTGATCTTGTTCCTCTCTCTTTATGTGGATGGCTGATCTTGTTCCTCTCTCTTTATGTGGATGGCTGATCTTGTGCCTCTCTTTATGTGGATGGCTGATCTTGTCCATCTCTTTATGTGGATGGCTGATCTTGTCCATCTCTTTATGTGGATGGCTGATCTTGTTCCTCTCTTTATGTGGATGGCTGATCTTGTTCCTCTCTCTTTATGTGGATGGCTGATCTTGTTCCTCTCTCTTTATGTGGATGGCTGATCTTGTTCCTCTCTTTATGTGGATGGCTGATCTTGTCCCTCTCTTTATGTGGATGGCTGATCTTGTCCATCTCTTTATGTGGATGGCTGATCTTGTTCCTCTCTTTATGTGGATGGCTGATCTTGTCCATCTCTTTATGTGGATGGCTAATCTTGTTCCTCTCTTTATGTGGATGGCTAATCTTGTTCCTCTCTTTATGTGGATGGCTAATCTTGTTCCTCTCTATGTGGATGACTGATCTTGTTCCTCTCTTTATGTGGATTGCTGATCTTGTTCCTCTCTTTATGTGGGTGGCTAATCTTGTTCCTCTCTTTATGTGGATGGCTAATCTTGTTCCTCTCTTTATGTGGATGGCTAATCTTGTTCCTCTCTATGTGGATGACTGAACTTGTTCCTCTCTTTATGTGGATGGCTGATCTTGTCCATTTCTTTATGTGGATGGCTGATCTTGTCCATTTCTTTATGTGGATGGCTGATCTTGTTCCTCTCTTTATGTGGATGGCTGATCTTCTGCCTCTCTTTATGTGGATGGCTGATCTTGTGCCTCTTTATGTGGATGGCTGATCTTGTTCCTCTCTTTATGTGGATGGCTGCTCTTGTACCTCTCTTTATGTGGATGGCTGATCTTGTTCCTCTCTTTATGTGGATGGCTGATCTTGTTCCTCTCTTTATGTGGATGGCTGATCTTGTTCCTCTCTTTATGTGGATGGCTGATCTTGTTCCTCTCTTTATGTGGATGGCTGATCTTGTTCGTCTCTTTATGTGGATGGCTGATCTTGTTCGTCTCTTTATGTGGATGGCTGATCTTGTTGTCTTTATGTGGATGGCTGATCTTGTTCCTCTTTATGTGGATGGCTGATCTTGTTCGTCTCTTTATGTGGATGGCTGATCTTGTTTGTTTCTTTATGTGGATGGCTGATCTTGTGCTTCTCTTTATGTGGATGGCTGATCTTGTTCCTCTCTTTATGTGGATGGCTGATCTTGTTCGTCTGGATGGCTGATCTTGTTCGTCTCTTTATGTGGATGGCTGATCTTGTTTGTTTCTTTATGTGGATGACTGATCTTGTGCTTCTCTTTATGTGGATGGCTGATCTTGTTCCTCTCTTTAGGTGGATGGCTGATCTTGTTCGTCTGGATGGCTGATCTTGTTCGTCTCTTTATGTGGATGGCTGATCTTGTTTGTTTCTTTATGTGGATGACTGATCTTGTGCTTCTCTTTATGTGGATGGCTGATCTTGTTCCTCTCTTTATGTGGATGGCTGATCTTGTTCGTCTGGATGGCTGATCTTGTTCCTCTCTTTATGTGGATGACTGATCTTGTTCGTCTGGATGACTGATCTTGTTCCTCTCCTTATGTGGATGGCTGCTCTTGTTCCTCTCTTTATGTGGATGGCTAATCTTGTTCCTCTCTTTATGTGGATGGCTAATCTGGTTCCTCTCTTTATGTGGATGGCTAATCTGGTTCCTCTCTTTATGTGGATGGCTAATCTGGTTCCTCTTTATGTGGATGGCTAATCTTGTTCCTCTCTTTATGTGGATGGCTGATCTTGTTCGTCTGGATGGCTGATCTTGTTCGTCTCTTTATGTGGATGGCTGCTCTTGTTCCTCTCTTTATGTGGATGGCTGCTCTTGTGCGTCTCTTTATGTGGATGGCTGATCTTGTGCATCTCTTTATGTGGATGGCTGATCTTGTGCCTCTATGTGGATGGCTGATCTTGTTCGTCTGGATGGCTGATCTTGTGCCTCTCTTTATGTGGATGGCTGATCTTGTGCCTCTCTTTATGTGGATGGCTAATCTTGTTCCTCTCTTTGTGTATGGCTGATCTTGTTCCTCTCTTTATGTGGATGGCTGATCTTGATCGTCTGGATGGCTGATCTTGTTCCTCTCCTTATGTGGATGGCTCATCTTGTTCCTCTCTTTATGTGGATGGCTGCTCTTGTTCGTCTGGATGGCTGATCTTGTTCCTCTCCTTATGTGGATGGCTCATCTTGTTCCTCTCTTTATGTGGATGGCTGATCTTGTTCCTCTCTTTATGTGCATGGCTAATCTTGTTCCTCTCTTTATGTGGATGGCTGATCTTGTTCGTCTCTTTGTGGATGGCTGATCTTGTTCGTCTCTTTATGTGGATGGCTGATCTTGTTCCTCTCTTTATGTGGATGGCTGATCTTGTTTGTTTCTTTATGTGGATGACTGATCTTGTGCTTCTCTTTATGTGGATGGCTGATCTTGTTCCTCTCTTTATGTGGATGGCTGATCTTGTTCGTCTGGATGGCTGATCTTGTTCGTCTCTTTATGTGGATGGCTGATCTTGTTCGTCTCTTTATGTGGATGGCTGATCTTGTTCGTCTGGATGGCTGATCTTGTTCGTCTCTTTATGTGGATGGCTGATCTTGTTCGTCTCTTTATGTGGATGGCTGATCTTGTTCCTCTCTTTATGTGGATGGCTGATCTTGTTCCTCTCTTTATGTGGATGGCTGCTCTTGTTCCTCTGTTTATGTGGATGGCTAATCTGGTTCCTCTCTTTATGTGGATGGCTGATCTTGTTCGTCTGGATGGCTGATCTTGTTCGTCTCTTTATGTGGATGGCTGATCTTGTTCGTCTCTTTATGTGGATGGCTGATCTTGTTCCTCTGTTTATGTGGATGGCTGATCTTGTGCCTCTGTTTATGTGGATGGCTGATCTTGTTCGTCTGGATGGCTGATCTTGTTCCTCTCTTTATGTGGATGGCTGATCTTGTGCCTCTCTTTATGTGGATGGCTGATCTTGTTCCTCTCTCTTTATGTGGATGGCTGATCTTGTTCCTCTCTCTTTATGTGGATGGCTGATCTTGTTCCTCTCTCTTTATGTGGATGGCTGATCTTGTTCCTCTCTTTATGTGGATGGCTGATCTTGTCCATCTCTTTATGTGGATGGCTGATCTTGTTCCTCTCTTTATGTGGATGGCTGATCTTGTTCCTCTCTCTTTATGTGGATGGCTGATCTTGTTCCTCTCTCTTTATGTGGATGGCTGATCTTGTTCCTCTCTTTATGTGGATGGCTGATCTTGTCCATCTCTTTATGTGGATGGCTGATCTTGTCCATCTCTTTATGTGGATGGCTGATCTTGTTCCTCTCTTTATGTGGATGGCTGATCTTGTCCATCTCTTTATGTGGATGGCTGATCTTGTTCCTCTCTCTTTATGTGGATGGCTGATCTTGTCCATCTCTTTATGTGGATGGCTGATCTTGTGCCTCTCTTTATGTGGATTGCTGATCTTGTTCCTCTCTATGTGGATGGCTGATCTTGTTCCTCTCTTTATGTGGATGGCTGATCTTGTCCATCTCTTTATGTGGATGGCTAATCTTGTTCCTCTCTTTATGTGGATGGCTAATCTTGTTCCTCTCTTTATGTGGATGGCTAATCTTGTTCCTCTCTATGTGGATGACTGATCTTGTTCCTCTCTTTATGTGGATTGCTGATCTTGTTCCTCTCTTTATGTGGGTGGCTAATCTTGTTCCTCTCTTTATGTGGATGGCTAATCTTGTTCCTCTCTATGTGGATGACTGAACTTGTTCCTCTCTTTATGTGTATGGCTGATCTTGTCCATTTCTTTATGTGGATGGCTGATCTTGTCCATTTCTTTATGTGGATGGCTGATCTTGTTCCTCTCTTTATGTGGATGGCTGATCTTCTGCCTCTCTTTATGTGGATGGCTGATCTTGTGCCTCTTTATGTGGATGGCTGATCTTGTTCCTCTCTTTATGTGGATGGCTGCTCTTGTTCCTCTCTTTATGTGGATGGCTGATCTTGTTCCTCTCTTTATGTGGATGGCTGATCTTGTTCCTCTCTTTATGTGGATGGCTGATCTTGTTCGTCTCTTTATGTGGATGGCTGATCTTGTTCGTCTCTTTATTTGGATGGCTGATCTTGTTCGTCTCTTTATGTGGATGGCTGATCTTGTTGTCTTTATGTGGATGGCTGATCTTGTTCCTCTTTATGTGGATGGCTGATCTTGTTCGTCTCTTTATGTGGATGGCTGATCTTGTTTGTTTCTTTATGTGGATGGCTGATCTTGTGCTTCTCTTTATGTGGATGGCTGATCTTGTTCGTCTCTTTATGTGGATGGCTGATCTTGTTCGTCTGGATGGCTGATCTTGTTCGTCTCTTTATGTGGATGGCTGATCTTGTTTGTTTCTTTATGTGGATGACTGATCTTGTGCTTCTCTTTATGTGGATGGCTGATCTTGTTCCTCTCTTTAGGTGGATGGCTGATCTTGTTCGTCTGGATGGCTGATCTTGTTCGTCTCTTTATGTGGATGGCTGATCTTGTTTGTTTCTTTATGTGGATGACTGATCTTGTGCTTCTCTTTATGTGGATGGCTGATCTTGTTCCTCTCTTTATGTGGATGGCTGATCTTGTTCGTCTGGATGGCTGATCTTGTTCCTCTCTTTATGTGGATGACTGATCTTGTTCGTCTGGATGACTGATCTTGTTCCTCTCCTTATGTGGATGGCTGCTCTTGTTCCTCTCTTTATGTGGATGGCTAATCTTGTTCCTCTCTTTATGTGGATGGCTAATCTGGTTCCTCTCTTTATGTGGATGGCTAATCTGGTTCCTCTCTTTATGTGGATGGCTAATCTGGTGCCTCTCTTTATGTGGATGGCTAATCTTGTTCCTCTCTTTATGTGGATGGCTAATCTGGTTCCTCTCTTTATGTGGATGGCTGATCTTGTTCCTCTGTTTATGTGGATGGCTGATCTTGTTCGTCTGGATGGCTGATCTTGTTCCTCTCTTTATGTGGATGGCTGATCTTGTGCCTCTCTTTATGTGGATGGCTGATCTTGTTCCTCTCTCTTTATGTGGATGGCTGATCTTGTTCCTCTCTCTTTATGTGGATGGCTGATCTTGTGCCTCTGTTTATGTGGATGGCTGATCTTGTTCGTCTGGATGGCTGATCTTGTTCCTCTCTTTATGTGGATGGCTGATCTTGTCCATCTCTTTATGTGGATGGCTGATCTTGTGCCTCTCTTTATGTGGATTGCTGATCTTGTGCCTCTCTTTATGTGGATTGCTGATCTTGTTCCTCTCTTTATGTGGATGGCTAATCTTGTCCATTTCTTTATGTGGATGGCTGATCTTGTCCATTTCTTTACGTGGATGGCTGATCTTGTTCCTCTCTTTATGTGGATGGCTGATCTTGTGCCTCTTTATGTGGATGGCTGATCTTGTTCCTCTCTTTATGTGGACTGCTTATCTTGTTCCTCTTTATGTGGATGGCTGATCTTGTTAATCTCTTTATGTGGATGGCTGATCTTGTTCCTCTCTTTATGTGGATGGCTGATCTTGTTCGTCTGGATGGCTGATCTTGTTCGTCTCTTTATGTGGATGGCTGCTCTTGTTCCTCTCTTTATGTGGATGGCTGCTCTTGTGCGTCTCTTTATGTGGATGGCTGATCTTGTGCATCTCTTTATGTGGATGGCTGATCTTGTGCCTCTCTATGTGGATGGCTGATCTTGTTCGTCTGGATGGCTGATCTTGTGCCTCTCTTTATGTGGATGGCTGATCTTGTGCCTCTCTTTATGTGGATGGCTAATCTTGTTCCTCTCTTTATGTGGATGGCTGATCTTGATCGTCTGGATGGCTGATCTTGTTCCTCTCCTTATGTGGATGGCTCATCTTGTTCCTCTCTTTATGTGGATGGCTGCTCTTGTTCGTCTGGATGGCTCATCTTGTTCCTCTCCTTATGTGGATGGCTCATCTTGTTCCTCTCTTTATGTGGATGGCTGCTCTTGTTCCTCTCTTTATGTGGATGGCTAATCTTGTTCCTCTCTTTGTGTATGGCTGATCTTGTTCCTCTCTTTATGTGGATGGCTGATCTTGTGCCTCTCTATGTGGATGGCTGATCTTGTTCGTCTGGATGGCTGATCTTGTGCCTCTCTTTATGTGGATGGCTGATCTTGTGCCTCTCTTTATGTGGATGGCTAATCTTGTTCCTCTCTTTATGTGGATGGCTGATCTTGATCGTCTGGATGGCTGATCTTGTTCCTCTCCTTATGTGGATGGCTCATCTTGTTCCTCTCTTTATGTGGATGGCTGCTCTTGTTCGTCTGGATGGCTCATCTTGTTCCTCTCCTTATGTGGATGGCTCATCTTGTTCCTCTCTTTATGTGGATGGCTGCTCTTGTTCCTCTCTTTATGTGGATGGCTAATCTTGTTCCTCTCTTTGTGTATGGCTGATCTTGTTCCTCTCTTTATGTGGATGGCTGATCTTGTTCCTCTTTATGTGGATGGCTGATCTTGTTCGTCTCTTTATGTGGATGGCTGATCTTGTTTGTTTCTTTATGTGGATGGCTGATCTTGTGCTTCTCTTTATGTGGATGGCTGATCTTGTTCCTCTCTTTATGTGGATGGCTGATCTTGTTCGTCTGGATGGCTGATCTTGTTCGTCTCTTTATGTGGATGGCTGATCTTGTTTGTTTCTTTATGTGGATGACTGATCTTGTGCTTCTCTTTATGTGGATGGCTGATCTTGTTCCTCTCTTTAGGTGGATGGCTGATCTTGTTCGTCTGGATGGCTGATCTTGTTCGTCTCTTTATGTGGATGGCTGATCTTGTTTGTTTCTTTATGTGGATGACTGATCTTGTGCTTCTCTTTATTTGGATGGCTGATCTTGTTCGTCTCTTTATGTGGATGGCTGATCTTGTTGTCTTTATGTGGATGGCTGATCTTGTTCCTCTTTATGTGGATGGCTGATCTTGTTCGTCTCTTTATGTGGATGGCTGATCTTGTTTGTTTCTTTATGTGGATGGCTGATCTTGTGCTTCTCTTTATGTGGATGGCTGATCTTGTTCGTCTCTTTATGTGGATGGCTGATCTTGTTCGTCTGGATGGCTGATCTTGTTCGTCTCTTTATGTGGATGGCTGATCTTGTTTGTTTCTTTATGTGGATGACTGATCTTGTGCTTCTCTTTATGTGGATGGCTGATCTTGTTCCTCTCTTTAGGTGGATGGCTGATCTTGTTCGTCTGGATGGCTGATCTTGTTCGTCTCTTTATGTGGATGGCTGATCTTGTTTGTTTCTTTATGTGGATGACTGATCTTGTGCTTCTCTTTATGTGGATGGCTGATCTTGTTCCTCTCTTTATGTGGATGGCTGATCTTGTTCGTCTGGATGGCTGATCTTGTTCCTCTCTTTATGTGGATGACTGATCTTGTTCGTCTGGATGACTGATCTTGTTCCTCTCCTTATGTGGATGGCTGCTCTTGTTCCTCTCTTTATGTGGATGGCTAATCTTGTTCCTCTCTTTATGTGGATGGCTAATCTGGTTCCTCTCTTTATGTGGATGGCTAATCTGGTTCCTCTCTTTATGTGGATGGCTAATCTGGTGCCTCTCTTTATGTGGATGGCTAATCTTGTTCCTCTCTTTATGTGGATGGCTAATCTGGTTCCTCTCTTTATGTGGATGGCTGATCTTGTTCCTCTGTTTATGTGGATGGCTGATCTTGTTCGTCTGGATGGCTGATCTTGTTCCTCTCTTTATGTGGATGGCTGATCTTGTGCCTCTCTTTATGTGGATGGCTGATCTTGTTCCTCTCTCTTTATGTGGATGGCTGATCTTGTTCCTCTCTCTTTATGTGGATGGCTGATCTTGTGCCTCTGTTTATGTGGATGGCTGATCTTGTTCGTCTGGATGGCTGATCTTGTTCCTCTCTTTATGTGGATGGCTGATCTTGTCCATCTCTTTATGTGGATGGCTGATCTTGTGCCTCTCTTTATGTGGATTGCTGATCTTGTGCCTCTCTTTATGTGGATTGCTGATCTTGTTCCTCTCTTTATGTGGATGGCTAATCTTGTCCATTTCTTTATGTGGATGGCTGATCTTGTCCATTTCTTTACGTGGATGGCTGATCTTGTTCCTCTCTTTATGTGGATGGCTGATCTTGTGCCTCTTTATGTGGATGGCTGATCTTGTTCCTCTCTTTATGTGGACTGCTTATCTTGTTCCTCTTTATGTGGATGGCTGATCTTGTTAATCTCTTTATGTGGATGGCTGATCTTGTTCCTCTCTTTATGTGGATGGCTGATCTTGTTCGTCTGGATGGCTGATCTTGTTCGTCTCTTTATGTGGATGGCTGCTCTTGTTCCTCTCTTTATGTGGATGGCTGCTCTTGTGCGTCTCTTTATGTGGATGGCTGATCTTGTGCATCTCTTTATGTGGATGGCTGATCTTGTGCCTCTCTATGTGGATGGCTGATCTTGTTCGTCTGGATGGCTGATCTTGTGCCTCTCTTTATGTGGATGGCTGATCTTGTGCCTCTCTTTATGTGGATGGCTAATCTTGTTCCTCTCTTTATGTGGATGGCTGATCTTGATCGTCTGGATGGCTGATCTTGTTCCTCTCCTTATGTGGATGGCTCATCTTGTTCCTCTCTTTATGTGGATGGCTGCTCTTGTTCGTCTGGATGGCTCATCTTGTTCCTCTCCTTATGTGGATGGCTCATCTTGTTCCTCTCTTTATGTGGATGGCTGCTCTTGTTCCTCTCTTTATGTGGATGGCTAATCTTGTTCCTCTCTTTGTGTATGGCTGATCTTGTTCCTCTCTTTATGTGGATGGCTGATCTTGTGCCTCTCTATGTGGATGGCTGATCTTGTTCGTCTGGATGGCTGATCTTGTGCCTCTCTTTATGTGGATGGCTAATCTTGTTCCTCTCTTTATGTGGATGGCTGATCTTGATCGTCTGGATGGCTGATCTTGTTCCTCTCCTTATGTGGATGGCTCATCTTGTTCCTCTCTTTATGTGGATGGCTGCTCTTGTTCGTCTGGATGGCTCATCTTGTTCCTCTCCTTATGTGGATGGCTCATCTTGTTCCTCTCTTTATGTGGATGGCTGCTCTTGTTCCTCTCTTTATGTGGATGGCTAATCTTGTTCCTCTCTTTGTGTATGGCTGATCTTGTTCCTCTCTTTATGTGGATGGCTGATCTTGTTCCTCTTTATGTGGATGGCTGATCTTGTTCGTCTCTTTATGTGGATGGCTGATCTTGTTTGTTTCTTTATGTGGATGGCTGATCTTGTGCTTCTCTTTATGTGGATGGCTGATCTTGTTCCTCTCTTTATGTGGATGGCTGATCTTGTTCGTCTGGATGGCTGATCTTGTTCGTCTCTTTATGTGGATGGCTGATCTTGTTTGTTTCTTTATGTGGATGACTGATCTTGTGCTTCTCTTTATGTGGATGGCTGATCTTGTTCCTCTCTTTAGGTGGATGGCTGATCTTGTTCGTCTGGATGGCTGATCTTGTTCGTCTCTTTATGTGGATGGCTGATCTTGTTTGTTTCTTTATGTGGATGACTGATCTTGTGCTTCTCTTTATGTGGATGGCTGATCTTGTTCCTCTCTTTATGTGGATGGCTGATCTTGTTCGTCTGGATGGCTGATCTTGTTCCTCTCTTTATGTGGATGACTGATCTTGTTCGTCTGGATGACTGATCTTGTTCCTCTCCTTATGTGGATGGCTGCTCTTGTTCCTCTCTTTATGTGGATGGCTAATCTTGTTCCTCTCTTTATGTGGATGGCTAATCTGGTTCCTCTCTTTATGTGGATGGCTAATCTGGTTCCTCTCTTTATGTGGATGGCTAATCTGGTGCCTCTCTTAATGTGGATGGCTAATCTGGTTCCTCTCTTTATGTGGATGGCTGATCTTGTTCCTCTGTTTATGTGGATGGCTGATCTTGTTCGTCTGGATGGCTGATCTTGTTCCTCTCTTTATGTGGATGGCTGATCTTGTGCCTCTCTCTTTATGTGGATGGCTGATCTTGTTCCTCTCTCTTTATGTGGATGGCTGATCTTGTGCCTCTGTTTATGTGGATGGCTGATCTTGTTCGTCTGGATGGCTGATCTTGTTCCTCTCTTTATGTGGATGGCTGATCTTGTCCATCTCTTTATGTGGATGGCTGATCTTGTGCCTCTCTTTATGTGGATTGCTGATCTTGTGCCTCTCTTTATGTGGATTGCTGATCTTGTTCCTCTCTTTATGTGGATGGCTAATCTTGTCCATTTCTTTATGTGGATGGCTGATCTTGTCCATTTCTTTACGTGGATGGCTGATCTTGTTCCTCTTTATGTGGATGGCTGATCTTGTGCCTCTTTATGTGGATGGCTGATCTTGTTCCTCTCTTTATGTGGATGGCTGATCTTGTTCCTCTCTTTATGTGGACTGCTTATCTTGTTCCTCTTTATGTGGATGGCTGATCTTGTTAATCTCTTTATGTGGATGGCTGATCTTGTTCCTCTCTTTATGTGGATGGCTGATCTTGTTCCTCTCTTTATGTGGATGGCTGATCTTGTTCGTCTGGATGGCTGATCTTGTTCGTCTCTTTATGTGGATGGCTGCTCTTGTTCCTCTCTTTATGTGGATGGCTGCTCTTGTGCGTCTCTTTATGTGGACGGCTGATCTTGTGCATCTCTTTATGTGGATGGCTGATCTTGTGCCTCTCTATGTGGATGGCTGATCTTGTTCGTCTGGATGGCTGATCTTGTGCCTCTCTTTATGTGGATGGCTGATCTTGTGCCTCTCTTTATGTGGATGGCTAATCTTGTTCCTCTCTTTATGTGGATGGCTGATCTTGATCGTCTGGATGGCTGATCTTGTTCCTCTCCTTATGTGGATGGCTCATCTTGTTCCTCTCTTTATGTGGATGGCTGCTCTTGTTCGTCTGGATGGCTCATCTTGTTCCTCTCCTTATGTGGATGGCTCATCTTGTTCCTCTCTTTATGTGGATGGCTGCTCTTGTTCCTCTCTTTATGTGGATGGCTAATCTTGTTCCTCTCTTTGTGTATGGCTGATCTTGTTCCTCTCTTTATGTGGATGGCTGATCTTGTTCCTCTCTTTATGTGGATGGCTGATCTTGTTCGTCTGGATGGCTGATCTTGTTCCTCTCTTTATGTGGATGGCTGATCTTGATCGTCTGGATGGCTGATCTTGTTCCTCTCCTTATGTGGATGGCTCATCTTGTTCCTCTCTTTATGTGGATGGCTGCTCTTGTTCGTCTGGATGGCTGATCTTGTTCCTCTCCTTATGTGGATGGCTCATCTTGTTCCTCTCTTTATGTGGATGGCTGCTCTTGTTCGTCTCTTTATGTGGATGGCTGATCTTGTGCGTCACTTTATGTGGATGGCTGATCTTGTGCGTCACTTTATGTGGATGGCTGATCTTGTTCCTCTCTTTATGTGGATGGCTGATCTTGTGCCTCTCTATGTGGATGGCTGATCTTGTTCGTCTGGATGGCTGATCTTGTTCCTCTCTCTTTATGTGGATGGCTGATCTTGTTCCTCTCTCTTTATGTGGATGGCTGATCTTGTTCCTCTCTCTTTATGTGGATGGCTGATCTTGTTCCTCTCTCTTTATGTGGATGGCTGATCTTGTTCCTCTCTTTATGTGGATGGCTGATCTTGTTCCTCTCTTATGTGGATGGCTGATCTTGTTCCTCTCTCTTTATGTGGATGGCTGATCTTGTTCCTCTCTCTTTATGTGGATGGCTGATCTTGTTCCTCTCTCTTTATGTGGATGGCTGATCTTGTTCCTCTCTCTTTATGTGGATGGCTGATCTTGTTCCTCTCTTTATGTGGATGGCTGATCTTGTTCCTCTCTCTTTATGTGGATGGCTGATCTTGTTCCTCTCTCTTTATGTGGATGGCTGATCTTGTGCCTCTCTTTATGTGGATGGCTGATCTTGTTCCTCTCTTTATGTGGGTGGCTAATCTTGTTCCTCTCTTTATGTGGGTGGCTAATCTTGTTCCTCTCTTTATGTGGATGGCTGATCTTGTTCCTCTCTTTATGTGGATGGCTGATCTTGTTCGTCTCTTTATGTGGATGGCTGATCTTGTTGTCTTTATGTGGATGGCTGATCTTGTGCCTCTCTTTATGTGGATGGCTGATCTTGTTGTCTTTATGTGGATGGCTGATCTTGTCCATCTCTTTATGTGGATGGCTGATCTTGTCCATCTCTTTATGTGGATGGCTGATCTTGTTCCTCTCTTTATGTGGATGGCTGATCTTGTTCCTCTCTTTATGTGGATGGCTAATCTGGTTCCTCTCTTTATGTGGATGGCTGATCTTGTTAATCTCTTTATGTGGATGGCTGATCTTGTTCCTCTGTTTATGTGGATGGCTGATCTTGTGCCTCTGTTTATGTGGATGGCTGATCTTGTTCGTCTGGATGGCTGATCTTGTTCCTCTCTTTATGTGGATGGCTGATCTTGTGCCTCTCTTTATGTGGATGGCTGATCTTGTGCCTCTCTCTTTATGTGGATGGCTGATCTTGTTCCTCTCTCTTTATGTGGATGGCTGATCTTGTTCCTCTCTTTATGTGGATGGCTGATCTTGTCCATCTCTTTATGTGGATGGCTGATCTTGTCCATCTCTTTATGTGGATTGCTGATCTTGTTCCTCTCTTTATGTGGATGGCTGATCTTGTTCCTCTCTCTTTATGTGGATGGCTGATCTTGTTCCTCTCTCTTTATGTGGATGGCTGATCTTGTTCCTCTCTATGTGGATGGCTGATCTTGTCCATCTCTTTATGTGGATGGCTGATCTTGTCCATCTCTTTATGTGGATGGCTGATCTTGTTCCTCTCTTTATGTGGATGGCTGATCTTGTCCATCTCTTTATGTGGATGGCTGATCTTGTTCCTCTCTCTTTATGTGGATGGCTGATCTTGTCCATCTCTTTATGTGGATGGCTGATCTTGTGCCTCTCTTTATGTGGATTGCTGATCTTGTTCCTCTCTTTATGTGGATGGCTGATCTTGTTCCTCTCTTTATGTGGATGGCTGATCTTGTCCATCTCTTTATGTGGATGGCTAATCTTGTTCCTCTCTTTATGTGGATGGCTAATCTTGTTCCTCTCTTTATGTGGATGGCTAATCTTGTTCCTCTCTATGTGGATGACTGATCTTGTTCCTCTCTTTATGTGGATTGCTGATCTTGTTCCTCTCTTTATGTGGGTGGCTAATCTTGTTCCTCTCTTTATGTGGATGGCTAATCTTGTTCCTCTCTATGTGGATGACTGATCTTGTTCCTCTCTTTATGTGGATGGCTGATCTTGTCCATTTCTTTATGTGGATGGCTGATCTTGTCCATTTCTTTATGTGGATGGCTGATCTTGTTCCTCTCTTTATGTGGATGGCTGATCTTCTGCCTCTCTTTATGTGGATGGCTGATCTTGTGCCTCTTTATGTGGATGGCTGATCTTGTTCCTCTCTTTATGTGGATGGCTGCTCTTGTTCCTCTCTTTATGTGGATGGCTGATCTTGTTCCTCTCTTTATGTGGATGGCTGATCTTGTTCCTCTCTTTATGTGGATGGCTGATCTTGTTCGTCTCTTTATGTGGATGGCTGATCTTGTTCGTCTCTTTATGTGGATGGCTGATCTTGTTGTCTTTATGTGGATGGCTGATCTTGTTCCTCTTTATGTGGATGGCTGATCTTGTTCGTCTCTTTATGTGGATGGCTGATCTTGTTTGTTTCTTTATGTGGATGGCTGATCTTGTGCTTCTCTTTATGTGGATGGCTGATCTTGTTCCTCTCTTTATGTGGATGGCTGATCTTGTTCGTCTGGATGGCTGATCTTGTTCGTCTCTTTATGTGGATGGCTGATCTTGTTTGTTTCTTTATGTGGATGACTGATCTTGTGCTTCTCTTTATGTGGATGGCTGATCTTGTTCCTCTCTTTAGGTGGATGGCTGATCTTGTTCGTCTGGATGGCTGATCTTGTTCGTCTCTTTATGTGGATGGCTGATCTTGTTTGTTTCTTTATGTGGATGACTGATCTTGTGCTTCTCTTTATGTGGATGGCTGATCTTGTTCCTCTCTTTATGTGGATGGCTGATCTTGTTCGTCTGGATGGCTGATCTTGTTCCTCTCTTTATGTGGATGACTGATCTTGTTCGTCTGGATGACTGATCTTGTTCCTCTCCTTATGTGGATGGCTGCTCTTGTTCCTCTCTTTATGTGGATGGCTAATCTTGTTCCTCTCTTTATGTGGATGGCTAATCTGGTTCCTCTCTTTATGTGGATGGCTAATCTGGTTCCTCTCTTTATGTGGATGGCTAATCTGGTGCCTCTCTGTATGTGGATGGCTAATCTTGTTCCTCTCTTTATGTGGATGGCTAATCTGGTTCCTCTCTTTATGTGGATGGCTGATCTTGTTCCTCTGTTTATGTGGATGGCTGATCTTGTTCGTCTGGATGGCTGATCTTGTTCCTCTCTTTATGTGGATGGCTGATCTTGTGCCTCTCTTTATGTGGATGGCTGATCTTGTTCCTCTCTCTTTATGTGGATGGCTGATCTTGTTCCTCTCTCTTTATGTGGATGGCTGATCTTGTGCCTCTGTTTATGTGGATGGCTGATCTTGTTCGTCTGGATGGCTGATCTTGTTCCTCTCTTTATGTGGATGGCTGATCTTGTCCATCTCTTTATGTGGATGGCTGATCTTGTGCCTCTCTTTATGTGGATTGCTGATCTTGTGCCTCTCTTTATGTGGATTGCTGATCTTGTTCCTCTCTTTATGTGGATGGCTAATCTTGTTCCTCTCTCTTTATGTGGATGGCTGATCTTGTCCATTTCTTTATGTGGATGGCTGATCTTGTCCATTTCTTTACGTGGATGGCTGATCTTGTTCCTCTCTTTATGTGGATGGCTGATCTTGTGCCTCTTTATGTGGATGGCTGATCTTGTTCCTCTCTTTATGTGGATGGCTGATCTTGTTCCTCTCTTTATGTGGACTGCTTATCTTGTTCCTCTTTATGTGGATGGCTGATCTTGTTAATCTCTTTATGTGGATGGCTGATCTTGTTCCTCTCTTTATGTGGATGGCTGATCTTGTTCGTCTGGATGGCTGATCTTGTTCGTCTCTTTATGTGGATGGCTGCTCTTGTTCCTCTCTTTATGTGGATGGCTGCTCTTGTGCGTCTCTTTATGTGGATGGCTGATCTTGTGCCTCTCTATGTGGATGGCTGATCTTGTTCGTCTGGATGGCTGATCTTGTGCCTCTCTTTATGTGGATGGCTGATCTTGTGCCTCTCTTTATGTGGATGGCTAATCTTGTTCCTCTCTTTATGTGGATGGCTGATCTTGATCGTCTGGATGGCTGATCTTGTTCCTCTCCTTATGTGGATGGCTCATCTTGTTCCTCTCTTTATGTGGATGGCTGCTCTTGTTCGTCTGGATGGCTCATCTTGTTCCTCTCCTTATGTGGATGGCTCATCTTGTTCCTCTCTTTATGTGGATGGCTGCTCTTGTTCCTCTCTTTATGTGGATGGCTAATCTTGTTCCTCTCTTTGTGTATGGCTGATCTTGTTCCTCTCTTTATGTGGATGGCTGATCTTGTTCCTCTCTTTATGTGGATGGCTGATCTTGTTCGTCTGGATGGCTGATCTTGTTCCTCTCTTTATGTGGATGGCTGATCTTGATCGTCTGGATGGCTGATCTTGTTCCTCTCCTTATGTGGATGGCTCATCTTGTTCCTCTCTTTATGTGGATGGCTGCTCTTGTTCGTCTGGATGGCTGATCTTGTTCCTCTCCTTATGTGGATGGCTCATCTTGTTCCTCTCTTTATGTGGATGGCTGCTCTTGTTCGTCTCTTTATGTGGATGGCTGATCTTGTGCGTCACTTTATGTGGATGGCTGATCTTGTGCGTCACTTTATGTGGATGGCTGATCTTGTTCCTCTCTTTATGTGGATGGCTGATCTTGTGCCTCTCTATGTGGATGGCTGATCTTGTTCGTCTGGATGGCTGATCTTGTTCCTCTCTTTATGTGGATGGCTGATCTTGTGCCTCTCTTTATGTGGATGGCTGATCTTGTTCGTCTGGATGGCTGATCTTGTTCCTCTCTCTTTATGTGGATGGCTGATCTTGTTCCTCTCTCTTTATGTGGATGGCTGATCTTGTTCCTCTCTCTTTATGTGGATGGCTGATCTTGTTCCTCTCTCTTTATGTGGATGGCTGATCTTGTTCCTCTCTCTTTATGTGGATGGCTGATCTTGTTCCTCTCTCTTTATGTGGATGGCTGATCTTGTTCCTCTCTCTTTATGTGGATGGCTGATCTTGTGCCTCTCTTTATGTGGATGGCTGATCTTGTGCCTCTCTTTATGTGGGTGGCTAATCTTGTTCCTCTCTTTATGTGGGTGGCTAATCTTGTTCCTCTCTTTATGTGGGTGGCTAATCTTGTTCCTCTCTTTATGTGGATGGCTGATCTTGTTCGTCTCTTTATGTGGATGGCTGATCTTGTTGTCTTTATGTGGATGGCTGATCTTGTTCCTCTCTTTATGTGGATGGCTGATCTTGTTGTCTTTATGTGGATTGCTGATCTTGTTCCTCTATGTGGATGACTGATCTTGTGCTTCTCTTTATGTGGATGGCTGATCTTGTTCCTCTCTTTATGTGGATGGCTGATCTTGTTCGTCTGGATGGCTGATCTTGTTCCTCTCTTTATGTGGATGACTGATCTTGTTCGTCTGGATGGCTGATCTTGTTCCTCTCCTTATGTGGATGGCTGCTCTTGTTCCTCTCTTTATGTTGATGGCTGCTCTTGTTCCTCTCTTTATGTGGATGGCTGCTCTTGTTCCTCTCTTTATGTGGATGGCTGCTCTTGTGCGTTACTTTATGTGGATGGCTGATCTTGTTTGTCTGGATGGCTGATCTTGTTCCTCTCTTTATGTGGATGGCTGATCTTGTTCCTCTCTTTATGTGGATGGCTGATCTTGTTCCTCTCTTTATGTGGATGGCTGCTCTTGTTCCTCTTTATGTGGATGGCTGCTCTTGTTCCTCTTTATGTGGATGGCTGCTCTTGTTCCTCTCTTTATGTAGGTGGCTGCTCTTGTTCCTCTCTTTATGTGGATGACTGATCGTGTTCGTCTGGATGGCTGATCTTGTTCCTCTCTTTATGTGGATGGCTGCTCTTGTTCCTCTTTATGTGGATGGCTGCTCTTGTTCCTCTTTATGTGGATGGCTGATCTTGTTCCTCTCTTTATGTAGGTGGCTGCTCTTGTTCCTCTCTTTATGTGGATGGCTGATCTTGTTCGTCTGGATGGCAGATCTTGTGCCTCTCTTTATGTGGATGGCTGATCAATAATTGCGACGGAGGACACCAAGCGACCACCTTTTAGATGTAGTGTCTTATGGTCAATCTTCCAATGATATGCCTACAAATACGTCACAATGCTGCAGACACCTTGGGGAAAACGTGGAAAAGGCAAGCTGACTCCTAGCTCCTCCACAGCCATATAAGGAGTCATTGCCATAAGGCAGGTTTCAAAAAATGCGGCACATCCTGATTGTATTTTTATCAGGTTTTTTTCTGTAACATCAGTTCCTTGGCACTCACAGACAATATCCTTGCAGGTTTGGAAACATCAGAGTGTCTTTCCAAAGCTGTCAATTATATGCATAGTCGAGCATCTTTTCGTGGCAAAATATCTTTTTTAAAACGGGAACATTTTTCATCCAAAAATTAAAATAGCGCCCCCTATATCCAAGAAGTTAAAGACTTTACACAAAGCACAATATGAACTTTAACTCAAATACCTAATTCAAACTGTTTTAGATGAATCAAAACATGGATTTTCAAAACATACATTGCTCATATTGTTACAAAATATTTGCCAAATTGTCCCTTTAACCCAACTCCATACGCACTAGTGAAGCCCATACGGACATATTATTATTTTGACAGGCCTAAGCATTCTGGGTATAACTCCACCTTGCCTCCTTAGGTAGAGTTACATACAGATAGCTTGCACCTGACTAATAATCCTGACAGATATCCACTAGTGCATATGGAGTAAGTTTTTTTTAAAGCAAAGCTGTTCTTTTAAACAGGAATGGAGCATGTCTCTTATGACTTAACCTGACAAAGAGCATCATGTAAACTGTAGCTACTATACCACCCAGCAACCAGCTTTTCAGCTTACTGAGTAGGGTTTAGACCACAGTTTGGGAGTGGCCCTTTGATAGTTCTCATAGATATCTTTAGATACAGTATCTCAGAAAACAAGTAACTTCATCTTTATAGCTTGGACCTGTAGGGAGGTCCTGAGATCATCAAGTTCCAAGAATACTTTTTGGAACACCTCAAAGGTATATTTCAGTTATATGGGGTACCTCAGATTCAAGCCATAGATGAGGTCCATAAACAAGGTACATGACTGTAGCACTGAAAATACCAGCAAGGACCTCTGCTCCTTCGTTGCAGATCCCATGCTCTATATTCTGGTGCAGATCCTTCACAGTGAACACCTTCATCACATGCTGAACGAGGTCCTTTCGGATCATGGTGTCATCAGCATCCTGAGTGAAAAAATTAAGAAATAACAGACTAGGCTACTAGATTAACAGTGCATTTTGAGAGAAAAGAGAGGGAAAGAAAGGAATATATCTCAAATAAAAACCTTTACCTTGTATTCTGCGATAAGTTCTTCAACCCTCTCACCGAGGTATATGATCAGGGCACAGATCTCTTCTTTCCTGGCTGGTGTTGCACTGTAATATGTTATACAAATGATTGCATTTAATACCGGCATTAAATACATACAGTATAACCTATATACCATTGTGAAGGTGTTTCTGTGCATACCCCGTACAGAACCTTTTCTTTCTGCATGTCCGCATTTACAGCAACTCTTTTTGACTTAAACAAGTCCAATAGTTTGCGTATATTCGTCCAGCTTCTGCATCATGCTATTGAGAAACCCCTCCCAAAGCTTGTGTAGAGTGAGAATGTTCAGACTAATCTTTAATGCATATTTAATTCTAGATTAGAATATTAGGTCAAGACAGCACAACATATTTAAATCAATATACAGTTTTTACCTACAGTGCATTGACTATTTTCATTCAGCTGTATTTTGTACCTGAGTGGGCTCAAACAGGGCTGGCCATCTTTCTTTAAAGTCCATCACAGAAAAGGCCTGAACGACATCTTGTCTTCGATATGAGAAGGTCTTTGCCACAGTGTTGTGGTTGTCACGTATTTGTAGCTCCCCTCGCTCCCTCTCCAGGGTCTCATCTGTTTCTGCAGCAGGGTGGGGTGGGAGGTAATTTACCTCGGCCTTTGGTTTTTTCATGTTCTTGGCAACGGGCCTGTCCTCTGGTGATTTCTCTTGACAGAGTTCACTTCCAGTTCTGGGCAACCAATTCCTCTCAGTTTCGATCTGTAATTTCCCATCTTGTACTTCCGGCTGGTTTGCCATCCGTACAGGCCTGAGAAGGACCCAAGCTCTTTAAGGCACGGGTACTTTTTTACCAAAGCTTCTGCAACTTGGACAATTTGTAGACTTGATGGATAGGCTGTAAACTGGAAGATCCTTACAGACAGTTTTTCCAGGATGTATGATTTCACAGGCAGATTGTTGAGAAGTGTTCCATCCTTCATGTGTGCTTCATTAGCTGCCTCAAGAATGAGCCCTGTATCAGTACTCAGGAACGTCTGAATACGTGAATACCTAAAGAAGACGAGTTGTATTAAAATCTATGACAATGTCAGGAAAATAAAACCAAAGACTTCAGCTTTAGGTAACTAGCTAAAGAATGTCAACATCGTAATTCAAGCAGACTTGGAAGAGTAGCTTGTTATCTATCTTACTAGCCAGCCCAGTTATTTCATGTAGCTAGTTTGACTGTTAGATTATTGACTAGGTAACTACTGCACAAAGTCCACGTTTGCAGTGCTGCCTTGAGCATGTTGTGAATATGTGAACAACACGATGGTTTCTGCAAGGACCAGTGGAGCAAGATAGCTAGGTGTAGTTAACTAGCTAGCTACGTATGGTTCATTCCTCTCTCTGCCTGGCTAGCTTTCCTAGCAGAGAAACATTCAATTGCAGAGGCACCATGTGTTCAGTTCTACTGTAATGTTTTTGCATTTTTTTTGGTAAGCTAGGTAGCTAATATGTTACATAGCTATTTTGGGTAATATAAAACTTAAATAAAAGGTTAGAAACAGCTCTGAGGTGAGTAAATGCACTGCTAACTTACTAGCTAGTAGCATGCCCACCACTAGCTAACTATACAGATGACATGGCCGTTAACTAGCTAGCTTATCAACGTGCAAATATATAACGTACTCTGGCAATATAGCTAGCTAAAGGCTTTTCGTACTTGAAGAATATTATTTAACGTTTTCCACAAATATTTTCGACATTTCATCGAAAATGTGTGTAGAGAGATCCAAACTACATTCCAAGTTATAATTTGGTCCTTACCTGCCGCATGGCCATTCCAGAGAAGAAGACGACGTCCGTTCCAAGAACAATTGACGTTCCGAACTAGATCTAGCATGTCAGTCCAACATAATGATAATTTGAATATCATATTTTTTAAGTTCTTGGTTGTTTCTTAGAAATATTCATTCAAATTTAGTAGCATATTATCTTGGCTTTTTATTTGCAAATGCCAGTCTTTTTCAACAAATAAATTTAAGTACTGTATTAAGAAATGTAAGTTAAACCAGAAAACCTATTATTTTATGTAAAACTCATTGATTTTCTTTTGCAATATTTTCTAATTTACAGTGTAGCCAGCTAACTAACAAATATATGCACTGTCAATCGAAAAACTAGCTTCCAAGTCTTTGGAAGCTAGTTTTATATCTATTCTTTATCTATTCTCACATCAACCCTCAACACCTTGATGCGCTTTGGCAATGCACACATATTTTGCAGATGTTATCGCAGGTTCAGCAAAATGCTTATGTTACTAGCTCCAATAGTGTAGGTATATGTGTATATATATATATATATATGAGAAAACATGTGCTTTCCTTTCAAAAACAAGGACATTTTAAAGTGATCCCAAACTTTGAAAGAAAAGCACATGTTTCTTTGTCCATTAAAATAACATCAAATTGTAGGGTTTGTAAATGACTATCGTACTGTAATGCTCCGGGTGTCGTGGGTGTGGAGTCAAACGCAGGAGACAGAGAGTGCAATGCTGTGCTTCTTTAATAGCACCAACGCACCACAGGGTGCTCACAATAGTAACGGCCCCAAACACAGGGAATGAAAATGTACAACGGAAAAATGCACGACCAGGCACTAACACGTACCTCTACAACATAGCCGAAGGTTACACTGAATAATCCCGCACAACAACCAGGCGGGCCGGCTGTCTAATAAAGACAAACTAATCATTCATAAACAGGTGCTACCAATAAACATACAAGGAGGGGGAGGAAAGACAATCAGTGGCAGCTAATAGGCCGGTGACGACGACCGCCGAGCGCCACCCGTCCGGGAAGGGAAACCACCCTCGGTCGGACTCGTGACACGTACCTGGAAACTGATTTAAAAATGTATTTTTTAATGGAATATCTATATAGGCATACAGAGGCCCATTGTCAGTAAACATCACTCCTGTATTCCAATGGCAAGTTGTGTTAACTAATCAAAGTTTATCATTTTAAAAGGCTAATTGATCATTAAAAAACCCTTTTGCAATTATGTTAGCACAGCTGAAAACTGTCCTGTATTCGTCGTATACATAATGAGCGGACCAAGGCGCAGCGTGAGTAGAGTTCCACATATTTATTAAAGTGAACCTTCAAAGAATAAACTAATGTGAAGTTCGTAGCGCACATAGCACTAAACAAAACAAAACAAAACGATATCCCACAAACACAGGTGGGAAAAGGACCACACTAAGTATGATCCCCATTTAGAGGCAACAATCATCAGCTGCCTCCAATTGGGAACCATACTTACACAAACATAGAAATTCAAGGGCTCGACAGTACCCCCCCCCCCCCCCCCGCAAAGGTGCGGACTCCGACCGCAAGACCTGAACTTTTATGGAGAGGGATAGGGTGGGCAACTAGCTCCGATGCGGGACGTAGCCCCCGTTCAGACTGCGGATCTGACCCTGAAGCCAGGCTGAACGCCGTGCCAGGACTGGGCACTGGAGCAGAGGAAGGCTCTGGCCATGGAGCAGGACTGGACGCCGTGCCTGGACTGGGCACCAGTGCAGAGGAAGGCTCCAGCAATGGCACCGGTGCAGGAAGTCATGGCACCGTCACTCTGACCTATTGCACCATAGAGAACCCCAAGGGCTCTCTATGGTCAGGGTGTGACATCCTGATTAAAGAAGCAATAAACCTGGCCTTCTTTAGACTAGTTGAATGTCTGGAGCATCAGCCTTTTTAGGTTTGATTACAGGCAAAAAAATGGCCAGAAACAAAGCACTTTCTTCTGAAACTCGTCGGACTGTTCTTGTTCTCAGAAATTAAGACTTTTCCATGCGAGAAATTGCCAAGAAACTGAAGATCTAGTACAACGCTGTGTACTACTCCCTTTACAGAACAGCGCAAACTGGCACTAACCAGAATAGAAAGAGGAGTGGGAGGCCCCGGTGCACAACTGAGCAAGAGGACAAGTATGTTAGGGTGTCTAGTTTGAGAAACAGACGCCTCACAAGTCGTCAACTGGCAGCTTGATTAAATAGTACCCGCAAAACACCAGTCTCAATGTCAAAAATGAAGTGACGACTCCGGGATGCTGGCCATCTAGGCTGTTGAAGAACAAATGATAGTCCCACAGAATTGGACTGATTTCCACTGGTCTAATGTCTATTGCTCGTGTTTCTTGGCTCAAGCAAGTCTCTTTTTCTTGTTGGTGTCCTTGAAAGACCCAGCCACGTTTCATCTTCAATGCCCTTGCTGATGGAAGGAGGTTTTCACTCAAAATCTCACGATACATGGCCCCATTTATTCTTTCCTTTACACGGATCAGTCGTCCTGGTCCCTTTGCAGAAAAACAGCCCCAAAGCATGATGTTTCCACCCCCATGCTTCACAGTATGGTGTTCTTTGGATGTAACTCAGCATTCTTTGGCCTTTTTTTTTACCAAAAAGTTATATTTTGGTTTAATCTGACCATATGACATTCTCCCAATCTTCCACTGGATCATCCAAATGCTCTCTAGCAAACTTCAGACGGGCCTGGACATGTACTGGCTTAAGCAGCGGGACACGTCTGGCACTGCAGGATTTGAGTCCCTGGCGGCGTAATGTGTTACTGATGGTAGGCTTTGTTACTTTGGTCCCAGCTCTCTGCAGGTCATTCACTAGGTCCCCACGTGTGGTTCTGGGATTTTTGTTCACCGTTCTTGTGATCATTTTGACCCCACGGGGTGAGATCTTCCGTGGAGCCCCAGATCGAGGGAGATTATCAGTGGTCTTGTATGTCTTCCATTTCCTAATAATTGCTCCCACAGTTGATTTCTTCAAACCAAGCTGCTTACCTATTGCAGATTCAGTCTTTCCAGCCTGGTGCAGGTCTACAATTTTGTTTCTGGTGTCCTTTGACAGCTCTTTGGTCTTGGCCATAGTGGAGTTTGGAGTGTGACTGTTTGAGGTTGTGTCTTTTATACTGATAACAAGTTCAAACAGGTGCCATTAATACAGGTAATGAGTGGATGACAGAGGAGCCTCTTAAAGAAGAAGTTACAGATCTGTGAGAGCCAGAAATCCTGCTTGTTTGTAAGTGACCAAATACTTATTTTCCACCATCGTTTGCAAATAAAGTCATTAAAAATCCTACAATGTGATTTTCTGGATTTTTTTTCTCATTTTGTCAGTCATAGTTGTAATTTTCATCATAGGTACACTTCAACTTTTTAAGTGGGAGAACTTGCACAATTGGTGGCTGACTACTGCCCCACTGTATATATATATATTAAATGGCATGAACAACAGTGTATTGGCAGGGCAATTGGATTAAAGCCAATATGTGGCTTTAAAAGTAATCTTGACCCTAAAGCCATGGCATTACTCTGACAGTGTGCCTCTATATCTTTAATGAGTGTAACTAGTCTTGGTATAGGAAGGCTTCGTCAGCCCAGTAGTTGGAATCACAGTGTGTTGGGTATCTCTCTGTGTGTCACTTCATTGATCCAGTCATGTGACTGATTGGCACAGCGAGTGCTCACCTAGTTTCCAGGTCTGATTTAAGATTAGACTGTTAGGATTAGACTTCTTTCTTTTCTGTTTTTATTTGATATTCGCCCTCATAGTTTAAGTTATGATGTCAGGTTGAATCTCCAAGGACATCTGGCCGTATCGTCATGTCTCAACACGTCATGTCTCAACACGTCATGTCTCAAATCTTGAGAGTATTTTCTCAATTGAACATTTCTCCCGACTGATTCTCCATGTACAAAGCAGAACATGGTGTGTATAAAGAAGGCCCTTATCAGAGATAGAGCAGCACTGCTACCCCCCCCCACCCCCATATTTCACACCACAAACCAGCTGGTGTGTGTGTGTCTGTTTTCATTCCAGGACAGGCCTGGGTAAGCCCAGAAGGCTGCAGGCAAAAGAGAGGCTGGCTGGTGTGGAGAATGCTAAGCTGGCAACCATCCACCCGTACTGGATAAATACCTAGAGGAACACACACACACAGAGACATATACACACACACTTGGAAAGATTGTGTCCAGGGTTGTGGTAAATTCCATTTTTATTCAGTCAATTTCGAGGATGAATTGGACAGTTAGTATGAACAGTATGAACATGTTTTATGACCGGAGCTGGTAGATGTGACCTAGAGTCAGTGGCCATTCCGTAGCTATCCAATATAATAACCAATCCACGTATTGGTTAGATCAGTCATCTGCCCTGTGTGTGCACGTGGGGAGCAGGGCCAAACGGGGAACGAGTTTTCTCGTTTTCTCCCTTTGGTTGGCGTTGCCAGCAGGAGGCCCCACTGGCCATTTGTTGGCTTTAGAAGGCTTGTGAAATGTGATACAGGAGACTGCACGGGTGTGTGTCTGAGTGTTGCAGTCTTCTTTCTGCAAATGTATGGATGGGTATGTGTTTAATGCCTTTAGTGTTAGCGACGAAATGCCACAGTTTCTGTCGTTAGTGTCACGGATTAACTCTCCATCTCTCTGGCATCGGCCCTCTGGCACAGACAATAGCATTTGTTCGGTGTGTGGTGTGTGTATTGAGTTACATCATCTGTAACCTCTCTTTGCCCTCTCCGGAAGACCAGGTGCTTTCGCTCTCCAAGGCTGACATGGGCGAACGAGTGGCGCAGCAGTTTAAGGCACTGCATCTCAGTGCTAGAGGTGTCACTACAGACCCTGGTTCGATTCCAGGCTGTATCACAACCGCCCGTAATTGGGAGTCCCATAGGGCGGCGAACAATTGGCCAAGTGTCATCCGGGTTAGGGTTTGACTGAGGTAGGCCATCATTGTAAATAAGAATTTGTTCTAAACTGACTTGCCTAGTTAAATAAAGGTAACAAAAAAAAAGACAAACTCTCGAGTCAATACTCACAAAACTGCTGGCCCAGGCGGCATCCCTGGCCGCTTCCTAAGAGTGTGCGCTTGAATGGCGGGCGTCGTCTCAGACATCTTCAACTAGTCCCTGTTCCAGGCCGTCTCCACTTTCTTCAAGGCACACTTGACCCACTCCAATTTGCCTACAGATCCACAGAAGATGCCATTTCCATCGCTATGCACATGGCCCTAGCAAATCTGGACAAGAGAAATACCTATATGAGAATGCTGTTCATTGACTACAGTTCAGCATTAAACACCTATTGTTCCCTCAACATCGTCATCAAGCTCAGAGCCCTGGGACACTACCCTCTTCAACTGAATCCTGAATATCCTGACAGGCAGACCACAGGCTATATAGACCATAGGCAACAACACCTCCTCTACAGACTCTCCCCAAGGATGTGTCCTTTTAATTATTCTCTTTTTTATTGTTGCCTTGTTGAGAAGGACCCTGTAAGGGTACGGTGTATACCATGTGTATCCTGTACATATGACTAATAAAACTTAAGGACACAGGGAGGAAGACCGGGAGCAGGATGAAGAGAGAGAAAGAGAACAGTGAGGGGAGGGAGTGTAAACATTTACACATCAGTCTGTGCGTATGATAGGAGTGACGTGTGTTCTGAGCGGTGCAGGCAGTCTTGTGGTTAGACATTAGCTTTGTTGGGATTGGGATAATTGTCGGCAATGAGGGAGAGCTTCTCGATGTTCCGATCAGACCGTCTACTCCATTTCTCTCTCATCCCCACCTTCCCATTTCACTCATGTCTTCTGAAGCAATGAGGCCTCTCTCTGTTCCGGTCCAGTTGTTTTGTTCTGGCTCCAAATTGTCCCTCTCCTCCTCTTTCTTTTACTCTCCTTCTTCATCCCCCTCTCCTCCTCTACAATTAGAGAACGCACAGGCCCGTATCCAATATCTCTGCTTTAATTGGTGTTCCACAGCAAGAGAGCGGGGATGGCGGTTATACTTATTAGGTAGCTGTGACTTATACAGGGATTTCTTCCCTCACACACAACACACTACTTAAGTTACCGACCTAATGGAAGTCCCTGGCCAAAAGCAGATAAACACACACACAAACAAGGTGTCGTGACGTTGTCTTCGTTAATGTGACGACTGTTACTCATCGAATTATTAAAAGTTTCTAATTGCGTGATTAACTGAATCAAGCAATTATTAACTCATTAACCTGGGGCACCATGGGAAAATATGTTTTTATTGAGTTTCTATTTCCCAAATGAACTCAAAGAATATCAGAATATCGATTTTACAACAGCCTCTACAATCGCGTTCTGAACGTCGTATAATCCGGGAATCTGCACGGACCCGGGTCTCGCCAATGAGTTTGTATCACATCAATCTTCGTTGAGTATTTATTTACTAGAAAGCTAAAATTATGATAAAAGATACACTTAGACAAAACACATTCTAGGCTATTGATTGGAACTTAGTATAACGGGCCGACACACTATGGCGCGTGTTACCCAAAATGGGGATGAAAAAGTGAAAGTACACGAAAGAAAATACATTTGGGTGCATTTGTCAGCTTTGCTTATTCTAACCCTAGCCTTGCTCCAAACTGCTGCTCTTATGGGTCAGAATATAATGATGTAATTACGTGGGGAAGGTGTCTGTGGATCCTCCGCGTGGACCGTTCAGGCTACTCAATGACGCACTTCTACGGCGCACCTCTCTGGTCATCCTCACGATGACAGTGTCCTTTTGGCTTAGGAGTCTGTTCCCTCACCTTTGTTCTGGAAGGGTTCTTCTGAGGACAGACAGCTCTGTAGCTCAGAGCTCACAGCGTAGGAATGACACAGTGTAGATGCCACGATTCGATGGGAAGTAGAAGCTAGGTAGAAGCTAGGTGGTTCGACTTGAATTCACCCGCATAGACACAGCTACTCATCCGTAGCTTGGGTAGAAAAATATTTATTTGTCTTCAAACTTGTGTTGCGTTTTGGGTTTGTTGACTTTTTAGACCTTGGCTGCAGCTTGGGTCACTTAGTCTGATATGTTAATTCTTCACACACAGGTTAAATACCCTCGGGTCAGAAGTGGGTGTAGCCGCCTTTAGGGCAATTCTCTGGGCGTAACAAGTTAAGAGCAAGCTCCAGGTTTTATTCAAATCCAAATTTTAGACAACTAATTTAATCTTTATCAAAACATTCCCTTTGATTTGGACATTTTCCACACAACGTACAATGTATAAACATCAAGCATATGCTAGGAAAACTCTTCATGTTACAATGTTTTCATATTAACATCATCTATTAACCTTTAATAACAAAACAAAAATGACATACATTTTCATATTCCATCTATTGTCATTACCACCATTGTGGCTGACGGAAACCATTGTTCCAAAGTCCCTTTATTTCATGTTTAGGTTCTGAGGTTGGTTTTCCATAGTGAGAGGACAAAGGAATGTTGTGTGGCCTAAGATTTACCAGGGGTGTGAGGGGTCATAAAACCCCCACATCTTCAGACCCCTAGATCTCTCCTCCTCTGTTGAAGTTGAGAGATAATCTGTAGGGTTGTGGTCTCCTGTAACCTGACCTGATCAGGACAGTCATGACAAAGGCAATCAATGCCTTCCACCCTATGCTAATGATAGGGGAAAATGTGCACACATAGATATGCAAGATCAATATGCAAGACCTTTAGTTAAACAGGTCAACATTCACAAGGCTGCAGGGCCAGACGGATTACCAGGACGTGTACTCTGAGCATGCGCTGACCAACGGGCAAGTGTCTTCACTGACATTTTCAACCTCTCCCTTCTGAGTCTGAAATACCAACATGTTTCAAGCAGACCGCGATAGTCCCTCTGCCCAAGAACATTAAGGTAACCTGCCTAAATGACTACTGACCCGTAGCACTCACATCTGTAGTCATGAAGTGTTTGAAAGGCTGGTCATGGCTCACATCAACACCATTAGCCCAGAAACCCTAGACCCACTCCAATTCGCATACTGTCCCAACAGATCCACATATTAAACAATCTCTATTGCACACCACACTGCCCTTTCAAATCAAATCAAATCAAATGTATTTATATAGCCCTTCGTACATCAGCTGATATCTCAAAGTGCTGTACAGAAACCCAGCCTAAAACCCCAAACAGCACACAATGCAGGTGTAGAAGCACGGTGGCTAGGAAAAACTCCCTAGAAAGGCCAAAACCTAGGAAGAAACCTAGAAAGGAACCAGGCTATGTGGGGTGGCCAGTCCTCTTCTGGCTGTGCCAGGTGGAGATTATAACAGAACATGGCCAAGATGTTCAAATGTTCATAAATGACCAGCATGGTCGTATAATAATGAGGCAGAATAGTTGAAACTGGAGCAGCAGCACGGCCAGGTGGACTGGGGACAGCAAGGAGTCATCATGTCAGGTAGTCCTGTGGCATGGTCCTAGGGCTCAGGTCCTCTGAGAGAGAGAAAGAAAGAGAGAAAGAGAGAATTAGAGAAAGCACACTTAAATTCACACTGGACACCGAATAGGACAGGAGAAGAACTCCAGATATAACAAACTGACCCTAGCCCCCCGACACACAAACTACTGCAGCATAAATACTGGAGGCTGAGACAGGAGACACTGTGGCCCCATCCGAGGACACCCCCGGACAGGGCCAAACAGGAAGGATATAACCCCACCCACTTTGCCAAAGCACAACCCCCACACCACTAGAGGGATATCTTCAACCACCAACTTACCATCCTGAGACAAGGCTGAGTATAGCCCACAAAGATCTCCGCCATGGCACAACCCAAGGGGGGGCGCCAACCCAGACAGGTTGACCACATCAGTGAATCAACCCACTCAGGTGACGCACCCCCTCCAGGGACGGCATGAGAGAGCCCCAGTAAGCCAGTGACTCAGCCCCTGTAATAGGGTTAGAGGCAGTGAATCCCAGTGGAAAGAGGGGAACCGGCCAGGCAGAGACAGCAAGGGGGGTTCGTTGCTCCAGAGCCTTTCCGTTCACCTTCCCACTCCTGGGCCAGACTACACTCAATCATATGACCCACTGAAGAGATGAGTCTTCAGTAAAGACTTAAAGGTTGAGACCGAGTTTGCGTCTCTGACATGGGTAGGCAGACCGTTCCATAAAAATGGATCTCTATAGGAGAAAGCCCTGCCTCCAGCTGTTTGCTTAGAAATTCTAGGGACAATTAGGAGGCCTGCGTCTTATGACCGTAGTGTACGTGTAGGTATGTACGGCAGGACCAAATCAGAGAGATAGGTAGGAGCAAGCCCATGTAATGCTTTGTAGGTTAGCAGTAAAACCTTGAAATCAGCCCTTGCTTTGATAGGAAGCCAGTGTAGGGAGGCTAGCACTGGAGTAATATGATCATGATTTTTGGTTCTAGCCAGGATTCTAGCAGCCGTATTTAGCACTAACTGAAGTTTATTTAGTGCTTTATCCTTTCCCACCTGGACCAAACGAACACCTTTGTGACAATGCAATTCATTGACTACAGCTCAGCATTCAATACCATAGTGCCTTCAAAGCTCATGACTAAGCTAAGGACCCTGGGACTAAAACACCTCCCTCTGCAACTGGATCCTGGACTTCCTGACGGGCCGACCCCAGGTGGTAAAGATAGGTGACAACACATCCGCCACACTGATCCTCAATACGGGGGCCCCAGGGCTGCGTGCTCAGTTCCCTCCTGTACTCCCTGTTCACTCATGACTGCACGGACAGGCACGACTCCAACACCATCATTAAGTTTGCCGATGACACAACAGTGATAGGCCTGATCACCGACAACAATGAGAAAGCCTATAGGGAGGTGGTCAGAGACCTGGCCGTGTGGTGCCAGAACAACAACCTCTCCCTCAACATGAACAAGACACAGGAGATGATTCCTGTATCACAATGGATGCAACGAAGTGCATTGGGAGTCAGGAAGCAAGTTCAGTGAGTGATTTAATCAGTAAACGAAACATAAAACAAAACAAGAAACATGAACAATGCACAGACATGAAACTGAAACAAACATTGACGCCTGGGGAAGGAACCAAAGGGAGTGACATAGGGAAGGTAATCAGGGAAGTGATGGAGTCCAGGTGAGTCTGACGACGTGCAGGTGCGCCATATGGTGACAGGTGTGCACCATAACGAGTGACCTAGAGGCCGGAGAGGGCGCATGTGACAGTACTCCCTCCCCGATGCTCGGCTCCAGCCGGAGGACGTCACCCAAGATGACGATCCTGGAGATCAGGAGCAGACCGGTCACCTCTGCTGAGGTGAGGGAAACCTGTCAGTCCGGCTGAGATGCTGCAGCATGGCAAACGAAAGCGCCAGAGAGGGCATACGTGACGGTACCCCCTCCCTGGCGCGTTCGGCTCCAGCCGCAGGACGCCAACCAAAGGGGTCGATCCCGGGGATCAGGAGCGGATCGGTCACCCCTGCCTCTGCTGATGCGTGGGAACCTGTTGCCGGCTGGGGTGCGGGAACCTGACAGACCGGCTGAGACAGGGGAACCTGACAGACCGGCTGAGGCAGGGGAGCCTGATGATCCGGTGAAGGCATCAGAGCCCGACGAGCTGGTGGAGGCAGGGGAGCCTGGCAATCTGGCTGAGGCATGAGAGCCTGTAGCGGCTCACAGTCACTGCATCATTCCCATCCCCCCAAAAAAACTGACGCTTCCCTTGGGTGAGGCGTCATTCTGTAATGATGTATGCTGAGAGTCGGGAAGCAAGTTCAGGGAGTGAGTGATTTTAATCAATAAACGAAACAAGAATCTCGACCAACAGACAGATAGGAAACTGAAACAAAAACAATGACTCCTGGGGAAGGAACCAAAGGGAGTGACATATATAGGGAAGGTAATCAGGGAGGGGATGGAGTCCAGGTGAGTCTGATGATGTGCAGGTGCGTGTAACGATGGTGACAGGTGTGCACCATAACTAGCATCCTGGTGACCTTAACTTCGGAGAGGGAGCACACATGACAATGGACTTTTTAAATGGTCCTTTGGGGTCATTTTGACCCCTCCCAAAAATACCTAATTCCATCTATATTAATAGACAGGACCTTTTAAATCTAGGTTTATCTGGAGACTTAATAACAAGTTATCAAGACCACCAGAGGGTGGAGGGGGACCTTTTCTATACCACATATTCGCATGAATACGTTAATTTTGTGCATATACAAATCTGCCAATGGTATAATTACTTGATACAACTGCAATACAGATCTAAACAGAGAGCTCTATTGGTGTGTATTCTCCAAAAAGTTATAAAACCGGGGTTATGTTAGGTAACCTTAAGTCATTGTAGGGCAAATCTAAAAAAGCATTTATTTGAATCCAAGTTTCTCTGGATACATAATATTAATTTATACATACAGTGCATTCGGAAAATATTCAGACCCCTTGACTTTTTCCACATTTTGTTATGTTACTGCTAGGGATGCACAATATATTGGTGAGCATATAGTAGCTAAAAATGCCAACATTGCCATCGGCCTGATGTCTAGTTTAACACCGATGTCCAAAACCGATGTCAAAGCTGACATGCGTACCTATATAACGTACATATATAAGGTAAGTAGATGTAGTAATGACACCAGGAAAAAGACAGCATTACACAGAACAAAAGCAGAAAAATACTAAGCACACACTTCCAACAACTAAACAAGCTTAAGTTGAGTAGTCATTTGAAAGGGTAAGAACATTTCAGCGAGAACTTAAAGGCAAAATCCATTAACGCCAAGATAATGGAATTCATTATGCTGCTTGCTATGGACTGACACTTGGACCATCGACGTCAGCCACATGAGCATGTTGAGTCTGACAGCACAGTGGGTCGACGAGGATTTTCGTACTGATGAAGGCCGTATTGCATGCTCAAGAATGTGCTGGTTCTCATACCGCCGCTGCCATTTCAGTGGCATTTGACAACATGTTTGAAACTTGGAAACATGAACACACTCCTAGCGCCAACTGACTGGAGAAATAAACAAATGAACTGTGTCTGCAGCAGACTTGATACCCTCTGTCATGGCATTGAAATGCCTGCTCAACAAAACTTGGCAAGATGGAAACGAACACAGTGCGCACCGAGGAAGAGACGGACACGGACAGACAGCTGGAACTGCCCTGCTTGACATGTATGATGAAATCCTGGTTGAGAATGAAACGACTGAACAACGAAACAGCACAGCAAATAAGTGAAAGAAATAGGTTTTGATTATGTTTTACTGGTAATGTGTGTGTGTGTGTGTGTGTGTGTGTAACCTTTATTTAACTAGGCATGTCAGTTAAGAAGAAAATTCTTATTTACGATGGCTGCCTACCCCAGCCAAACCCGGTCGATGCTGGATCAATTGTGCGCCGCCCTATGGGACTCCAGTTGACATTGCATGTCAGAGGAAAAAGCCATGAGGTTGAAGGAATTGTCCGTAGAGCTCAGAGACAGGATTTTGTCGAGGCACAGATCTGGGGAAGGGTACCAAAAAATGTCTGCAACATTGAAGGCCCCTAAGAACACAGTGGCCTCCGTCATTCTTAAATAGAAGAAGTTTGGAACCACCAAGACTCTTCATAAAACTGGCCGCCCGGCCAAGCTTAGCAATTGGGGGAGAAGGGCCTTGGTCAGGGAAGTGACCAAGAACCAGTTGGTCACTGACAGAGCTTCAGAGTTCCTCTGTGGAGATGGGAAGGACAACCATCTCTGCAGCACTCCACCAAACAGGCCTTTATGGTAGAGTGGCAAGATGGAAGCCACTCGTCAATAAATGGCACATGACAGTCAGCTTCTACGGTTTTCACCTGGGGTGTGTAGTAAGTAATTGGCGTGTCTGTTTGACTGAAAGTCCCTGGCTAACTCGTGAGGGATTTTATCCCTAAACATCAGCACCACCACAATGACCCTCAACACGGGTGTAACTAGTCCCCTCATTGACGGGGCCAACGTCGTGGTAGGTTCCATGTTCCTTGTCAATCATTGACTTATTGGTGAAATTGCAGTCAGACAATATCTTCTTCAAGTAAATCAATTGAACCTTTATTAATGCAATTACAGACAGGAGTTGACAAGGGCATGTATGTTTCAGTGTACGTTCTGCAACCAACCAAAGGGCGCAGCTGATTATATACAGTGGAAGTCGAAAGTTGACATACACCTTAGCCAAATACATTTAAATTCCTGACATTTAATCCCAGTAAAAATTCCCTGTCTTAGGATCACCACTTTATTTTAAGAATGTGAAATAAATAATAGAGTGATTTATTTCAGCATTTCTTTCTTTCATCACATTCCCAATAGGTCAGAAGTTTACATACACTCAGTTAGTATTTGGTAGCATTGCCTTTAAATAGTTTAACTTGGGTCAAATGTTTCAGGGACACTTCCACAAGCTTCCCCCAATAAGTTGGGTGAATTTTGGCCCATTCCCCCTGACATAGCTGGTGTAACTGAGTCAGGTTTGAAGGCCTCCTTGCTCGGACATGCTTTTTCAGTTCTTCCCACACATTTTCTATAGGATTGAGGTTAGAGCATTGTGATGGCCACTCTAATACATTGATTTTGTTGTCCTTAAGCCATTTTGCCACAACGTTGGAAGTATGCTTGGAGTCATTGTCCATTTGGAAGACCCATTTGCGACCAAGCTTTAACTTCCTGACTGCCTTGAGATGTTGCTTCAATATATCCACATAGTTTTCCTCCCTCATGATGCCATCTATTTTGTGAAGTGCACCAGTCCCTCCTGCAGCAAAGCACCTCCACCACATGATGCTGCCACCCCCGTGCTTCACGGTTGGGATGGTGTTCTTCGGGCTTGCAAGCCTCCCCCTTTTTCCTCCAAACATAACAATGGTCTTTATGGCCAAACAGTTCTATTTTTGTTTCATCAGACCAGAGGACATTTCTCCAAAAAGTACAATCTTTGTCCACATATTCAGTTGCAAACCGTAGTCTTGCTTTTTAATGGCGTTTTTGGAGCATTGGCTTCTTCCTTGCTGAGCGGCCTTTCAGGTCATGTCGATACAGGACTTGTTTTACTGTGGATATAGATAATTTTGTACCTGTTTCCTCCAGCATCTTCACAAGGTATTTTGCTGTTGTTCTGGGATTGACCAAAGTACGTTCATCTCTAGAAGACAGACCGCGTCTCCTTCCTGAGATTAATGATGGCTGCGTGGTCCCATGGTGTTTATACTTGCATACTATTGTTTGTACAGATGAAAGTGGTACCTTCAGGCATTTGGAAATTGCTCCCAAGGATGAATCAGATTGTTTTTGAGGTCTTGGCTGATTTCTTTTGATTTTCCCATGATGTCAAGGAAAGAGGTACTGAGTTTGAAGGTAGGGCTTGAAATGCATCCACAGGTACACCTCCAATTGACTCAAATTATTTTAATTAGCCTATCAGAAGCTTCTAAAGCCATGACATATTTTTCTGGAATTTTCCAAGTTGTTTAAAGGCACAGTCAACTTAGTGTATGTCAAGATGGCGTAGCAGTAAGTCGTCCTGTCGTGTCGTGTCCCTGTATATTTTGTTTATATTTTGTTTATTTTTCATTTTTTACATATTTTTAGTTTTTTACATAGCTATCCCTTTAAAAACATTTTGCTAAACCTAAGCTTCCAAATACGCTGGATCTTCACAACTAGCTATCTAGCTAAACCGCAACCCCGGATGATTACCCCTGGCTAGCGTTTCCACCCACTTAGCTTGAAGCTAGCCCGGCCTGCGCTACCACCGTAGCATACTCCTGAGCTACAATACCCGGGCCCACAACCGGTCTATCGATGTCACCGCATGAAGAGGAATAAACAGACTCACCCCATCGCGACGTCCCCCAAAGGCTAACTCTCTAGCCCTCGCTATCTCCCTGCTTGCTAATTCGGCCTGCTAACTGCTAGCTTGTCCAGCTCCGGTCCGCTAACTGCTACCTTGTCTAGCCCGGGCCTACAAACTGTTAGCTTGTTAGCACAGGCCTGCTAACCGCCTGAATCGCCGCGTCCCAAACGCCCACCGGACCCATATTTACTTTCTATCTCTTTTGACTTTTAATTTGTTTATACCTTCCGGAAACCTGCCTCACCCAATGTGATACGGAATCGCTATTATTTTTTATTTATTTTTAGAACACACTCAAGAACCTCCAGAAGCTAACCAGCTAACTAGCTACAAGCTATTTAGTCATTGTTCGTTTTTTTAAACCTGGATAACACTCGCCAGTCCAGCTTCCCTTCCCCATCCACCGCTGCCCCCTGGACACTGATCTCTTGGCTACATAGCTGATGCACGCTGGACCGGCCATAAATCACGGTACTCCATTCTGCTTGTTTGTTTTATCTGTTGGCCCCGTTGCCTAGTCTACGCCATTTTACCTGCCGTTGTTGTGCTAGCTGATTAGCTGTTGTCTCACCTACTGGTTTAGCTAGCTTTCCCAATTCAACACCTGTGATTACTGTATGCCTCGCTGTATGTCTCTCTCAAATGTCAATATGCCTTGTATACTGTTGTTCAGGTTAGTTATCATTGTTTTAGTTCACAATGGAGCCCCTAGTTCCACTCTTCATACCCCTGATAACTCCTTTGTCCCACCTCCCACACATGCGGTGACCTCACCCATTACTACCAGCATGTCCAGAGATACAACCTCTCTCATCATCACCCAGTGCCTGGGCTTACCTCCGCTGTACCCGCACCCCACCATACCCCTGTCTGCGCATTATGCCCTGAATATATTCTACCATGCCCAGAAACCTGCTCCTCTTATTCTCTGTCCCCAACGCTCTAGGCGACCAGTTTTGATAGCCTTTAGCCGCACCCTCATACTACTCCTTCTCTGTTCCGCGGGTGATGTGGAGGTAAACCCAGGCCCTGCATGTCCCCAGGCACCCTCATTTGTTGACTTCTGTGTTCGAAAAAGCCTTGGTTTCATGCATGTCAACATCAGAAGCCTCCTCCCTAAGTTTGTCTTACTCACTGCTTTAGCACACTCTGCTAACCCTGATGTCCTTGCTGTGTCTGAATCCTGGCTCAGGAAGGCCACCAAAAATTCAGAGATTTCCATACCCAACTATAACATCTTCCGTCAAGATAGAACTGCCAAAGGGGGAGGAGTTGCAGTTTACTGCAGAGAGAGCCTGCAAAGTAATGTCATACTTTCCAGGTCCATACCCAAACAGTTCGAACTACTAATTTTGAAAATTACTCTCTCCAGAAATAAGTCTCTCACGGTTGCCGCCTGCTACCGACCCCCCTCAGCTCCCAGCTGTGCCCTGGACACCATTTGTGAATTGATCGCCCCCCATCTAGCTTCAGAGTTTGTTCTGTTAGGTGACCTAAACTGGGATATGCTTAACACCCCGCCAGTCCTACAATCTAAGCTAGATGCCCTCAATCTCACACAAATCATCAAGGAACCCACCAGGTACAACCCTAACTCTGTAAACAAGGGCACCCTCATAGACGTCATCCTGACCAACTGGCCCTCCAAATACACCTCCGCTGTCTTCAACCAGGATCTCAGCGATCACTGCCTCATTGCCTGTATCCGCTACGGAGCCGCAGTCAAACGACCACCCCTCATCACTGTCAAACGCTCCCTAAAACACTTCTGTGAGCAGGCCTTTCTAATCGACCTGGCCCGGGTATCCTGGAAGGACATTGACCTCATCCCGTCAGTTGAGGATGCCTGGTCATTCTTTAAAAGTAACTTCCTCACCATTTTAGATAAGCATGCTCCGTTCAAAAAATGCAGAACTAAGAACAGATACAGCCCTTGGTTCACCCCAGACCTGACTGCCCTCGACCAGCACAAAAACATCCTGTGGCGGACTGCAATAGCATCGAATAGTCCCCGTGATATGCAACTGTTCAGGGAAGTCCGGAACCAATACACGCAGTCAGTCAGGAAAGCTAAGGCCAGCTTCTTCAGGCAGAAGTTTGCATCCTGTAGCTCCAACTCCAAAAAGTTCTGGGACACTGTGAAGTCCATGGAGAACAAGAGCACCTCCTCCCAGCTGCCCACTGCACTGAGGCTAGGTAACACGGTCACCACTGATAAATCCATGATTATCGAAAACTTCAATAAGCATTTCTCAACGGCTGGCCATGCCTTCCGCCTGGCTACTTCAACCTCTGCCAACAGCTCCGCCCCCCCCGCAGCTCCTCGCCCAAGCCTCTCCAGGTTCTCCTTTACCCAAATCCAGATAGCAGATGTTCTGAAAGAGCTGCAAAACCTGGACCCGTACAAATCAGCTGGGCTTGACAATCTGGACCCTCTATTTCTGAAACTATCTGCCACCATTGTCGCAACCCCTATTACCAGCCTGTTCAACCTCTCTTTCATCTCGTCTGAGATCCCCAAGGATTGGAAAGCTGCCGCAGTCATCCCCCTCTTCAAAGGGGGAGACACCCTGGACCCAAACTGTTACAGACCTATATCCATCCTGCCCTGCCTATCTAAGGTCTTCGAAAGCCAAGTCAACAAACAGGTCACTGACCATCTCGAATCCCACCGTACCTTCTCCGCTGTGCAATCTGGTTTCCGAGCCGGTCATGGGTGCACCTCAGCCACACTCAAGGTACTAAACGACATCATAACCGCCATCGATAAAAGACAGTACTGTGCAGCCGTCTTCATCGACCTTGCCAAGGCTTTCGACTCTGTCAATCACCATATTCTTATCGGCAGACTCAGTAGCCTCGGTTTTTCGGATGACTGCCTTGCCTGGTTCACCAATTACTTTGCAGACAGAGTTCAGTGTGTCAAATCGGAGGGCATGCTGTCCGGTCCTCTGGCAGTCTCTATGGGGGTGCCACAGGGTTCAATTCTCGGGCCGACTCTTTTCTCTGTGTATATCAATGATGTTGCTCTTGCTGCGGGCGATTCCCTGATCCACCTCTACGCAGACGACACCATTCTATATACTTTCGGCCCGTCTTTGGACACTGTGCTATCTAACCTCCAAACAAGCTTCAATGCCATACAACACTCATTCCGTGGCCTCCAACTGCTCTTAAACGCTAGTAAAACCAAATGCATGCTTTTCAACCGGTCGCTGCCTGCACCTGCATGCCCGACTAGCATCACCACCCTGGATGGTTCCGACCTAGAATATGTGGACGTCTATAAGTACCTAGGTGTCTGGCTAGACTGCAAACTCTCCTTCCAGACTCATATCAAACATCTCCAATCGAAAATCAAATCAAGAGTCGGCTTTCTATTCCGCAACAAAGCCTCCTTCACTCAAGCCGCCAAGCTTACCCTAGTAAAACTGACTATCCTACCAATCCTCGACTTCGGCGATGTCATCTACAAAATGGCTTCCAACACTCTACTCAGCAAACTGGATGCAGTCTATCACAGTGCCATCCGTTTTGTCACTAAAGCACCTTATACCACCCACCACTGCGACTTGTATGCTCTAGTCGGCTGGCCCTCGCTACATATTCGTCGCCAGACCCACTGGCTCCAGGTCATCTACAAGTCTATGCTAGGTAAAGCTCCGCCTTATCTCAGCTCACTGGTCACGATGGCAACACCCATCCGTAGCACGCGCTCCAGCAGGTGTATCTCACTGATCATCCCTAAAGCCAACACCTCATTTGGCCGCCTTTCGTTCCAGTACTCTGCTGCCTGTGACTGGAACGAATTGCAAAAATCGCTGAAGTTGGAGACTTTTATCTCCCTCACCAACTTCAAACATCAGCTATCTGAGCAGCTAACCGATCGCTGCAGCTGTACATAGTCTATTGGTAAATAGCCCACCCTTTTCACCTACCTCATCCCCATACTGTTTTTATTTATTTACTTTTCTGCTCTTCTGCACACCAATATCTCTACCTGTACATGACCATCTGATCATTTATCACTCCAGTGTTAATCTGCAAAATTGTAATTATTTGCCTACCTCATGCCTTTTGCACACATTGTATATAGACCCCCCCCTTTGTTTTCTACTGTGTTATTGACTTGTTAATTGTTTACTCCATGTGTAACTCTTTGTTGTCTGCTCACACTGCTATGCTTTATCTTGGCCAGGTCACAGTTGCAAATGAGAACTTGTTCTCAACTAGCCAACCTGGTTAAATAAAGGTGTTCTCAACTAGCCTACCTGGTTAAATAAAGGTGTTCTCAACTAGCCTACCTGGTTAAATAAAGGTGAAATAAAATAAAAACTTCTGACCCACTGTAATTGTGAAACAGTGAATTATAAGTTAAATAATCTCTCTGTAAACAATTGTTGGAAAAATGACAATGTAGATGTCCTAACTGACTTGCCAAAACTATAGTTTGTTTACAATAAATTTGGGGAGTGGTTGAAAACTAGTTTTAATGACTCCAACCTAAGTGTATGTAAACTTTCTGCCTTTCAGCTGTAGCTTCTTACTTTCTCGTTCTTTTTTTGGTTTTTGGTCCCACTTTAAATTAAATGCAGCTTATAAAGACTTCCTAAAGCTTTCATGAACGCTAAATACAAATCTGCTCTATTAAGGGTTAGTAAATGTAGCATAACTGTGTGACAGAACCAACAATGTCAAATGTGATATAAACCTGTACTTCATAAAAGTTGGCATAAGCACTGCTTAAAAAAGGCCTTATGAATCCTATTAAATTGAGGCTTCATAGAGCATTTACAACCCTGTCATGCATCTTGGTAGGGCATTGCAATGCTAGGTTAGTGGGTTCGATTCCCAGAACCACCCGTAGATAAAAATGTATTCACGCATGACTGTAAGTCGCTTTGGATAAACGTGTCTGCTAAATTGTAGAAATGATTTGACTCTAAACCATTTGGAGGATGGCCCAAGCTCTTTCCCACATAGTCAATATTGGACCTGACCTCAAGTTTCCTCAAAATGGTGCAGGATGACACATACTCATGTAAAAAACGTTGGTTCCGTTAAATCCGTTAAAATGTTTTGCTTACTTCTGTTTTTTCCCAGATTTCGATTTCTTGGTTTTGTTTCTGATTTCTCCCATTTTCTCCCAGTTTCACATTTTTTACACTCATTTAAAATAGAAAACAACATTTTCTGTGTTCACAACATTGCTTAATTAAACCATACATTTTTAGGTCTAGGAAAAATCGAGTAATCTTACATTTTTGAGTGAGCTGTTTGCTCTGAGCTGTTGTTTGGTTAGCGGGTTTTCTGTAGCGCAGTAATGGCACGTGGTGATAATGTAATCCATTTACAGTGATTTGCATTGTGGAGTAAAAGGCCATTATTATAGTCCCATGGATATTTTGATTTTTTTGTATTTCACCTTTTCTTTAACCAGGTAGGCCAGTTGAGAACAAGTTCTCATTTACAACTGCGACCTGGCCAAGATAAAGCAAAGCAGTTCGACACATACAACAACACAGAGTTAAGGAAAGGATAAGAGAGGTAAGGCAATAAATAGGCCATGGTGGTGAAGTTATTACAATATAGCAATTAAACACTGGAATGGTAGGATGTGCAGAGGATGAATGTGCAAGTTGAGATCCTGGGGTGCAAAGGAGCAAGACTGTTGCCCGTCTCAGGAGGTTCCGGACTGGGAACTGTCGCAGGAAGCTCCGGACTGGGAACTGTCGCCGGAAGCTCCGGACTGGGAACTGCCGCAGGAAGATCTGGACTGTGGAGGCGCACTGGAGGCCTGATGCGTGGGACCGGTACAGGTGGCACCGAGCTGATGACACGCACCTCAGCACGTCCACTCTCCAGCGCTCTCAATACCAGCACCTCTCTCCGGAATCTTGCGTCAGACTCCTCACTCGACTCCCGAACTGTCTCTGGTTCACTCCTTGGCTCCGCCGACTGCTCCATGTGCACCCTCCACATGGAGGTTGGGATTTCTGTGGCCTTCCTCCCCGACGTCGTTGCTGTCCTCTCATGCTCCTAGGCGACTCCAGCTAAAGAGGGCGATCCTGTCCTGCCAGGATTTCCTCCCAAGTCCAGGATACTTCCTCCTCCTGGGCACGCTGCTTGGTTCTTTGGTGGTGGGATATTCTGTCACGTCCATCGTTAGAATGAGACCAAGGTGCAGCGTGGTATGCATACATTCTCTTTTAATGAATGAACACCGAAAAAGAAAAAAAAATGAACAAACGAACCGTGAAACTATACAAAATAGTGCTGACAGGCAACTACACATAGTCAAGATCCCACAAACACAAATGAAGAAATGGCTACCTAAATATGATCCCCAATCAGAGACAACGATAAACAGCTGCCTCTGATTGGGAACCATGTCAGGCCACCCTAGAAATACAAAAACACCTAGACCCACCCAAGTCACTATCACGCCCCAACCAACACAGAGAAAAAACAGCTTACCATGGTCAGGGCATGACACCTACTTTTATGTGAATTAATGAGAAGGCAGAACACGCCTCAATTCAAACTGTTAGAAAATAAAACTTGTTAGAAAAATCATTTGAAATGGACAAGTTGAAACAGCCTATAAATAGCAGGCAGCATGCCTTAGTTTGAGGGCAGCGCGGATTAACTGTCTTGTTCTATAACAATCACATTTTGGAACAGTGAACACATTCTGACATCACGCTAGAGAGAGATGTCCTTAATTCTTGTCATTTTCCAACATAGGCCCCAGATTACTACTTCATTCATTCTTATATGGTTAATTTAATAATTAAATGTAGTTCATTGATTTTTATAAAAAAGAACAGTCAAACACATTAATAACAGCAAAGACAAGACAGTGCCTTGGTTTGAGGGCAGCGTGGATTAACTGTCCTGTTGCATAACAATCACATTTTGGAACAGTGAGCACATTCTGACATCACGTGCATGAAAAACTCACGCTGGGGCGACCGTTAGAGATATTTGGAACCCACGCTGGGGCGACCGTTAGAGATATTTGGAACCCACGCTGGGGCGACCGTTAGAGATATTTGGAACCCACGCTGGGGCGACCGTTAGAGATATTTAACTCACGCTGGACATTGAGCTAGCTAGCAGGCTCAGATAAATAAAAAGCTCCCTAGATACAGCCACATCTCATAGCCACGGAACATAACTTTATCAGATCACAAGCTAGCTCCCAAACTTCAGAAGGAGAGCGAATGACAGACCCCCACTGTCTCTCTGTTCACTCATCATTCACTCATCATTCCTGCTGCTTACAAATTACTTTATTTCTCTCTCTTTCTCTCCTCTCTCACCCTCTAAATGTAAGTATAACTTTACTTACGTTTAAGGTGAGGGAAAATAGGATTTTGAATGGTTATAAATTGTGTGTGCCTACAAGGTTAGTTAAAAACAAGACTGTGGGTGGGTGCGTTGGGGGTCGTGGGGTTACAAACAGGGCTGGGCGATATATCGAATTAGTTTCATTTATTAAAATGTATGTATTAGCGCGGAATTCCAAATGCCTGTATCACAAGAATCAAGTTTGTTGTGTTTGTTCTGTTTTTCTGAGTGTTTGTGTCCGTCCAATTCCTATAATTTACAGTGTTAAATAACACTCGTTTGTGAGAACAATATATTTTGTGAACAAATCTTTCATTTGTATAATAAGGCAACGTAGAAATATATTGCAGCTCAAGTCTTCTTCAAAACCCACAATGCAATGCTCTCTATGGGCCAGGTGGCTAGGTAGCGAGCTAGCTAGAAAACGTAGCTATACACAATAATATCAAACTCAACATCAGCATGAAGTAGCTAGTTAACTGTAAAATCACCTAAATAAACTGCATTAATCAATTTTGTAGTCTACATGTTCACCATGTTCAACCTGCAGTTTGGAGTCTGACATTCGCAACGGCAGCAATGCAATGCACCCTGGACTGCAGAGGCAGACAAACAGGAGAAATGTGGTTGCCCCTCTGCTAAATTACACATTTCTCGAAGTAGGAACATGGCTAAAATATGATCAATGGCTAGTTGGAGAGAAGACCACCTCCGGAGTTATAACATTGTGCAGAATTTAAATTTGACATGTATGATAGAAGTTTTCGCCATCTAAAAGTCATATTCCTATTAAGTTCCAATATAGCATCTCTATCGCAATGTTATGTCATAATGGCTGATTTTCTGCCTGCGTGAACGGCAATAGCTCAGATGGATGTACATGCAATGACTCCAGGAGTCGATAGAACATCGCTCAGAGATGCACAATAGCTAACTACAAGTACTGCAAAGCAAACAGTAGCCTACTATTCAATGGAGAGGGTGTGTGGTCCATGTCTGGGTCTCTTTTCCACGCTTCAAAAGGAAAAACATTCACATACAACACCACGGGCCAGAAAGGTTTGAATAGATTATCCATGCTGTCAATCCAGCATGACTTCTGCTGGGAATTCGGAACTGGGACTTTCCAGCTTTATGCAAGTCAACCATTCTTAATCTTAGGTCTTCAGAGATCTCTTTTGTTCGAGGCATGGTTCACATCAGGCAATGGTTGTTGTGAATAGCAAACTCAAACTTTGTGAGTGTTTTTCATAGGGCAGAGCAACTCTAACCGACATCTCCAATCTCGTCTCATTGATTGGACTCCAGGTTAGCTGACTTCTGACTCCAATTACCTTTTGAAAAAGTAATTAGCCTAGGGGTTCACATACTTTTTCCAACCTACACTGTGAATGTTTAAATTATGTATTGAATATAGAAAAATACAATAATTTGTGTGTTATTAGTTCAAACACACTATATTTGTCTATTGTTGTGACTAAGATGAAGATGAGATCAAATTGTATGACCAATTTATGCAAGTAATTCCAAAGGGTTCACATACTTTTTCTTGCTACCGTCTACCTGTGTTCTCTGTTTGTCTGTTGCCAGTTCATTTGGTTCATCAAGCCTACCGGCGTGTTTACCCCTGCTCCTGTCTGTTTCTAGTTCCTGTTTTCTAGTTTTGACCATTCTGCCTGCCCTGACCCTGCCTGCCGTTCTGTACCATGTCACACCACCCTGGATTATTGACCTCTGCCTGCCCTGACCCTGAGCCTGCCTGCCGTCCTGTACCTTTGCCCCACGTATCTCCATTACTAACCATTCTGCCTGCCCTGACCCTGAGCCTGCCTGCCGTCCTGTACCTGAGACTGCCTGCCGTTCTGTACCTTTTGGAATCTGATCTGGATTACCGACCTCTGCCTGCCCTTGACCTGTCGTTTTGCCTACCCTCTGTTCTAGTAATAAAAGTGTGTTACTTCGACACTGTCTGCATCTAGGTCTTCCCTAAAACGGGATAATACGTTTTCAAAAATTAAGATATGGCTTAAAAATCATATCTATCACCCAACCATAGTTACCAACCCTTTAGCGCCTTCTACGACCAGTTGGTGAAAATTCAAAGCTCTAACATACACACACTGCTCAAATAGTTTGAATGTTTAATAATAATTATTCATTGAACTGATAGAGCTTTTCATTAAAGACAGAATCTCAAATAGCTTGTTAAGCAAAATATACAACAAGAAGTCATTTAAAAATAAATATAAGCTACAACAGTAGCTAGATCAAGTCTGTTTGCTTCTTGAAGCCTCCAGCAGATGGGCAGCCGCGGGCATGATAGGATGTGGATGCTCACAAAATGGCACTGGAGGGTTCTGGAATAATTGGCTCCTGACCAATTGAGCCATTTCTGGTATTTCTTTGTGCTGATCTTAACTTTTTGTGTACATAATGTTTCCAACATCGTTTCCTATGACCGAAAAGAGCGTCTGGACATCAGAACAGCAAGCACTAACCTCAATTTGAATGAGGACTTTGGAGGCGAAAGACATATTGATTATCCCGGACCAGGTGCAAAACTCCGACCCTCGAAGAAGGAGACAACGCTATAGAGACCGGCGTTCTGTATACCTGACGAGACTATGTCGGAGAGTGGATAAATCGACACTACCCTACGTTCTATTGGCGAATGTGCAATCACTGGAGAATTGGATGAGCTCTGTTGGAGACTATCCTATCAACGTGATCTGAACAACTGTAATATCCTGAAGAAGGACATGGTAAAGAAATCTAAATGGTTTTTCTATACATCGCTAGGACAGATAGGTGGCATCGGGGAAACTCAAGGGAAGAGGGGGTGTGTGTGTCTCTTTTTTAACAGCTGGTGTGTCACGATCGTCGTATGGAGTAGACCAAAGCGCAGCGTGGTTAGAATACATTCTTCTTTATTTAATGAAGAACAAGAAGAACACTTAAGCAAGCTTCAATGCCATACAACTCTCCTTCCGTGGCCTCCAATTGCTCTTAAATACAAGTAAAACTAAATGCATGCTCTTCAACCGATCGCTACCTGCACCTACCCGCCTGTCCAACATCACTACTCTGGACGGCTCTGACTTAGAATACGTGGACAACTACAAATACTTAGGTGTCTGGTTAGATTGTAAACTCTCCTTCCAGACCCATATCAAACATCTCCAATCCAAAGTTAAATCTAGAATTGGCTTCCTATTTCGCAACAAAGCATCCTTCACTCATGCTGCCAAACATACCCTTGTAAAACTGACCATCCTACCAATCCTCGACTTTGGCGATGTCATTTACAAAATAGCCTCCAATACCCTACTCAACAAATTGGATGCAGTCTATCACAGTGCAATCCGTTTTATCACCAAAGCCCCATATACTACCCACCATTGCGACCTGTACGCTCTTGTTGGCTGGCCCTCGCTTCATACTCGTCGCCAAACCCACTGGCTCCATGTCATCTACAAGACCCTGCTAGGTAAAGTCCCCCCTTATCTCAGCTCGCTGGTCACCATAGCATCTCCCACCTGTAGCACACGCTCCAGCAGGTATATCTCTCTAGTCACCCCCAAAACCAATTCTTTCTTTGGCCGCCTCTCCTTCCAGTTCTCTGCTGCCAATGACTGGAACGAACTACAAAAATCTCAAACTGGAAACACTTATCTCCCTCACTAGCTTTAAGCACCAACTGTCAGAGCAGCTTACAGATTACTGCACCTGTACATAGCCCACCTATAATTTAGCCCAAACAACTACCTCTTTCCCAACTGTATTTAATTTTAATTTATTTATTTATTTTGCTCCTTTGCACCCCATTATTTTTTATTTCTACTTTGCACATTCTTCCATTGCAAAACTACCATTCCAGTATTTTACTTGCTATATTGTATTTACTTTGCCATCATGGCCTTTTTTTGCCTTTACCTCCCTTCTCACCTCATTTGCTCACATTGTATATAGACTTGTTTATACTGCATTATTGACTGTATGTTTGTTTTTACTCCATGTGTAACTCTGTGTCGTTTTATCTGTCGAACTGCTTTGCTTTATCTTGGCCAGGTCGCAATTGTAAATGAGAACTTGTTCTCAACTTGCCTACCTGGTTAAATAAAGGTAAAATAAATAAATAAATAAATAAATTAAGCAAAAACAACAAAACGATAAAGACGAATGTGACCGCTATATAAACACAGTGCTAACATGCAACTAGACATAGACAATAACCCACGAAATACCCAAAGAAGATGGCTGCCTAAATATGGTTCCCAATCAGAGACAACGATAAACACCTGCCTCTAATTGAGAACCAATCTAGGCAACCATAGACCAACATAAACACCTAGATGAAAACAACCCCATAAATCTACAAAAAACCCTAGATAGTACTAACACCCTAGAATAAGACAAAACCACACATATCACCCATGTCACACCCTGACCTAACCAAAATAATAAAGAAAACAAAGAATACTAAGGTCAGGGCGTGACATGGTGATCTCTAATATTAATGAAGTATTGAGGTTCAGCTCGCCTGAGTTTGAATACCTCATGATATGCTGTAGACCAGTGGTTCCCAAAAATGTTATAGTCCCGTACCCCGATTCAACCTCAGCTGTGTACCCCCTCTAGCACCAGGGTCAGTGCACTCTCAAATGTTGATTTCCGGGGGCCTCCCGGGTGGCGCAGTGGTTAAGGGCGCTGTACTGCAGCGCCAGCTGTGCCATCAGAGTCCCTGGGTCTGTCCATTGAATCTAGCCTGCCAGACAAGCTACATACATTCTATACTCACTCGAGGCTAGCAACACTGAACCATGCATGAGAGCACCAGCTGTTCCAGAAAACTGTGTGAACAAGGTCTCCGTATCCAATGTGAGTAAGTCCTTTAAAGAGGTTAACATTCACAAGGCTGCAGGACCAGACAAATTATCAGGACACGTACTTAAAGCATGTGCTGACCATCTGGCAAGTGTCTCCACTGCCATTTTCAACCTCTCCCTGACCCAATCTGTAATACCTACATGTTTCATGCAGACCACTATAGTCTCTGTGCACAAGAATGCCAAGGTGACCAGTCTAACTGACTTATCGCCCCATAGCACTCACATCTGCAGCCATGAAATGCTTTGAAAGGCTGGCCTTGGTTCACATCAACACCATCATCTCAGGCACTCTGAACCAACTCCAATTTGCATACCAACCCAACAGATCCACAGATGAAGCAATATCTGTTGCACAATGACTTAAAACTACCAGACCAGACAGCATGAAGCGGTGGCTACACGGCTGACAAATGGACAGATCCTCAAACTCTCAAGTTAAGAAGATAAAGACTACATCGGAACATTCAGTATGCAGCTGTTTAAGTACTTTAGTCTAGTAAACTTGACCGAGGACAACTGCATGTGTACCTTTGAAGGAGACAGTCTAAGACGAGAGGGGAAGAATATTTCCCTCCCACCACGTGTGGTACTCTGATGTATCGATCCTAACAGACACTTCCAGAACAAAGGAAACCTACTACAACTACTAAGGACATGGTGACCTCTGGTGGACAACCAGACAACCATTCGTCACAGACTGATCGGGCGATTTCAACAGAGAGAGACGACAAAGACATACAAGACTAAATATGTACATTGCATTTCTAAATCCGAATGATCGGTGAGTGCTCTGGAGCAAGTTTTCATCAAGGATCTCTCTGTACTTTGTACCGTTCATCTTTCCTTGACTCGTCTCCCAGTCCCTGACGCTGAAAAACATCCCCACAGCATGATGCTTCCACCACCATTCTTCAGCATACGGATGTTGCCAGGTTTCTTCCAGACGCGACGCTTGGCATTTAGGCCAAATAGTTCAACCTTGGATTCATCAGACCAGAGAATCTTGTTTCTCATGGTCTGAGAGTCCTTTAGGTGCCTTTTGGCAAACTCCAAGCGGGCTGCCATGTGCCTTTTACTGAGGAGTGGCTTCCATCTGTCCACTTTACCATAAAGGCCTGATTGGTGGAGTGCTGCAGAGATGGTTTTCCTTCTGGAAGGTTCTTCCATCTCCACAGAGGAACTCTCGAGCTCTCGACCCATCGGGTTCTTGGTGACCTCTCTGAGCAAGGCCCTTCTCCCCCGATTGCTCAGTTCGGCTGGGCCGGCCAGCTCTAGGAGGTGTCTTGGTGGTTCCAAACTTATTCTATTTAAGAATGATGAATTCAATTGTGTTGTTGGGACATTCAATGCTGCAGAAATGTTTTGGTACCCTTCCCCAGATTGGTGCCTCGACACAATCCTGTCTCAGAGCTCTACGGACAATTCCTTCAACCTCATGGCTTGGTTTTTTTCTATGACATGCACTGTCAACTGTGGGACCTTTTATATAGACATTTCCAAATCATGTCCAATCAATTGAATTTACCACAGGTGGACTCCAATCAAGTTGTAGGAACATCTCAAGGATGATCAATATAAACAGGATGCACCTGAGCTCAATTTCAGGTCTCATAGCAAAGGGTCTAATTGCTTGTGTAAATACGGTATTTTTGTAAATCTGTTCTCGCTTAGTCATTATGGGGTATTGTGTGTAGATTGATGAGTATTTACATGTTTTAAATCCATTTTAGAATCAGGCTGTAACATAACAAAACGTGGAAAAAGTCAGTGGTCGGAAAACATTTAGAATGCACACCGTATTTACTGTTTTTATTTACTGTTTTCTTCACGTTTTCAAGTACTGGTGACAAATAATGCATTCTGATTCTTGCATAGATTGTAATGGACACATATGATGTGTTTAAAATAGCTAATCCTTAGCTATAATTTTTGCCAGCTTCAGTATGTGTTGAGATCATACAATGCATTCTGATTGTCACGTAAGCTTCTGTCAGACCAAAGATGTTATAACAAAACGAGGTGAAGGTTCACTCGACTGACTTATGGCGCTTTCAAGACAAATTGGAACTCGGGAAAAATATGAGGTCAAATCATGATGTCAGTGATCTTCAAGTCGGACAGTCAGAGCTCTAGAAAGTGGCCCCCGAGAGTTCTTGAGTTGGAATTCCGAGTTGGATGACCATTCAAAACGACGGACCTCATTTTTTTCAGAGTTCCCAGTCGTCTTGAATGCACTGAAGTCGGAAGTCGCAGATTTCTGAGTTCCCACTTCCAAGATCCCAGTTGTTTTGAACTTGGCATCATCAGATTGTAACTGGTACCTCAGGGTTGCCAGTTGTATTTTTATTTAGCTTATGAACTTCTTTAGTGTTTGCCCCCCATTTGTTGATAAATCCTCCATAAATATGGCCGCAACCAGTTATTTAGAATGGTTTTTGGAAGGAGTTTGGTTGTGTGATGTCCTCTGTGTGATGCTTTGATGATTAAGTTTGCAGTCTTATAGAAGGTGAAATTGAGGAATAAAGTTGTGGAGATCTTTATTTCTCATCAGTACAAAACATTGTTAAGATGCTTTTCAGACAACAATACTGTTTAGACGCGATCTGTTGCTACTGTTCCAATCACATATTTGCGATGGTACGCTGCAGGGACCATTCAGCAATGGTCACAAATGTGTGATCATACACATGAAATGGTTAAGTTTACAGACGACATGATGGTGGTAGGCCTGATCACTGACGACGATGAGAGCATACAGGGAGGAGGTCAGAGACATGGTTAAGTTTACAGACGACATGATGGTGGTAGGCCTGATCACTGACGACGATGAGAGCATACAGGGAGGAGGTCAGAGACATGGTTAAGTTTACAGACGACATGATGGTGGTAGGCCTGATCACTGACGACGATGAGAGCATACAGGGAGGAGGTCAGAGACATGGCAGGTTGTTGCCAGGACAACAACCTCTCCCTCAACGTCAGCAATATTTGCCCATTATTTTATTTTCTCTTTGTATATTTATTCATTGTTTTATTATTTTTCAGATATATTTTTTTTCTCTGCATTGTTTGGAAGGGCTTGTATAAGTAAGCATTTCACCTGTTGTTTGCAAAGCATGTGTCACGACTTCCCCTGGAGTCGGTCCCTCTCCTTGTTCGAGCGGCATTCGGCGGTCGATGTCACCGGCCTTCTAGCCATCACCGATCCACTTTTCATATTCCATTTGTTTTGTCTTTGTTTTCTACACACCTGGTTTCAATTCCCCTATTACATATTCCTTATTTAACCCTCTGGTTTCCCCCATTTTTATGTGTGTGTTTTATTGTTGTTAATGACTGCATTTTGTTGCCGGGTTTTGTTATTAAGCCCGTTTATGTCGTGGTACTGGTATTTTTCCAGCACCATAGTATTGTGCTTATACTGGTGTTATCTTGTATTAAATACCTTGTCCACGCATCTCATCTCTCCTGCGCCTGACTCCTTTCACCAGTTACCCACAGCCTTGACAGCATGTTTCAAATAATATTTAATTGATTGAGATGGTCAGCGGCAGTGGTGGTCAGCTCAGCATGTCTAAAGGCAGGAAGGTAGGCAGGCAGGCAGCTCCAGGGCGTCTCACCATCTGCAGATTCTCTGTGTTGGGACTGTGATGAAGTTTGAGCTCCCCACAGAGTAAAGCCTATTCCTTACTTGAGAAGTATCCTCCTAAGCAATGAAAAAGCTGGCACGCTGCCAGCTCTGGATGCATAAGCCTCCTCTTGGTCACCGTTGGTGAAAAAGAACCCAAAGTAAGTAGTAATGTATTTCTAATTAAAACAAACACCGGCTAGCTAGCATTAGCCGGCTTGTTGACAACACTGATTTTCAGCTATTTACAGGCAGGAACCAATTCGTGATATCAAGATTTGATCAACACAAATGTAACTATTGAAAATAAAAACGTCTAAATATGATTATATATGAACAGAATTTGCATGAGTTCTTGCCTAGGCTGCCACTAGGCTCTATGGCAGCGGTAGGACTCTAATCTAGGACAAGCATGCTGAACTTATACAGTTAACGTATCTATAGTGCAGTTCAATACAGATCATTAGCATATACATAGCCAACAATGGTTATTTCATCAATGCATACCATCCCTGGAAAAGACATACACACAGGTAGTAAGTCAGCGGGTAGTGGTTAGAGCTTGAGGACAGTCAATCCATCTCTCTGTGGTTTGAGGTCACGGCAGGGGAGCACGGTATCGATCTACACACTACATGTGACCATTACAATGAACTGGAGTCCACTCTACTTACATCACTTGCAGACCAGTGTGTGGGTGGATACAATGGAGCTTTGCTGTCCATGCAAGCTACAGTCCTTCCACCAGCTTACATTAAAACAAGTATTGAGAATCAACTAAATTCGTTAGAGACCTGTGATTTTTAGTTGAAGCTGATGATTAGACCAATGAGCTCATTGATTCCCTCATCCCAGCTATCACCCTGCAAGACTCTGCAGGCTATTGCTGAAGGTACTTCTCTTTAGTGTGCGTGTTTGTCTTTAGACTATAGTGATTGCACCTATTTCAGAGCTGTGAGTGTTTACTTCGTAATATCAAGACCACAGGAGGTTGGTAGCCCCTTAATTGGGGAGAACGCACTCGTGGTAACGGCTGGTAACGGAATAGGTGGAATGGTATCAACCACACTAAATACATGGTTTCCATGGTTTCCATGTGTTTGATGCCATTCCATTCACTCCATTCCAGCCATTATTATGATAACTTAGGAGGGAGGGAGAGAGGAGGAAAGGAGAGGAGAAAGTATCTCTGCGTGTGTTATCTGTAGTGTAAATGTGTGACACAGTGGGAGATAATCAATAGTTCTGTTTCCTCCGTACTATCACATTGTACATCTATATGGGCTTATATAAATCACCAGCTGGGACGTTCACTCTCACTGGGAATGCAAGTCCTCTCCTAACACTGTCTAACACTGTGCCCCCTCGGCCTCATAGACACGGTGCCTGGAGAGACTGAGTGCTAAGGTCAAAGTCTGGCATTTTCTACATTGACCTTTCAACACTTCTCTTTACTCTACTCTGGGGTACCGATGGGCGATTATTTCCCCCGTTTCTGAGAGCTACAGGGCACATATACAATCTGTGTTCAGGATTGAGGGCCAGTGATTGTGCCTTGAAAAAAGATATGGTTTTATTTATATATTTCTAGATTTCCCTTCTTGCCTCACTTCCCCTGCTCCGCTCTGTCAGATGGTCTAATTTAAGGGATCCCATAGAGAGGGACGAAGGTAAATACCCTGGTCCTACTCCATAAACACATTTGCTGAGAGACATAATTTAGACCACAGTTAGACGTAGACCTAGGGAAAATCTGCTATGTATTTTCTGCTTTCCACTCTATATTTAGAGTTTTCTATTTCATGTATTACAGAAAGCGTGAAATTACTACAAAATGAAGTTCGGCCGCTCTCAGATTAAGTGGCCAAAATGTGGGGGTGGATGTTTTTAGCCCCCAGAATTAGAATGTCCTCTTTTGGAGCAAATGAGTACTGTTCAAAAGTGGTATGGTATTCTACCGTGGGATTTGGATTGGAACAACCTTCCATGGTACAAGACATAATAACTTATTGTCTTTTAAAAAGGGGAATAGCTTGGAGATTTCAAAAGCTTTAGCTGTGATATGGTTAAGTGGTGGTGACCAAATGATGACGAACCAAAAAAGGTTTTTTCTACATTTTTTTTGCTAATTCATTCAACTTAAAAAACTGAAATATCCAATTTATATAAGTATTCAGACCATTTACTCAGTGCTTTGTTTAAGCATCTTTGGTAGCGATTACAGCCTCAAGTCATCTTGGGCATGACGCTACAAGGCACATCTGTATTTGGGGAGTTTCTCCCATTCTTCTCTCCAGATCCTCTCAATCTCTGTCAGATTGGATGGGGAGCGTCACTATTTTCAGGTCTCTCCAGAGACGTTTGATCAGGTTCAAGAACGGGCTTTGGCTGGGCCACTCAAGGACATTCAGAGACTTGTCCAGAAACCATTGGTGCTTTGTCTTGGCTGTGTGCTTAGGGTCGTTGTCCTGTTGGAAGGTGAACCTTCCTGTGCCTTTTATTGAGGAGTGGTTTCCGTCTGGCCACTCTACCATAAAGGCCTGATTGGCGGAGGGCTGCAGAGATGGTTGTCCTTATGGAATGTTCTCCCATCTCCACAGAGGAACTCTAGAACTCTGTCAGAGTGACAATCGTGTTCTTGGTCACCTCCCTGACCGAGGCCTTTCTCCCCCGATTGCTCAGTTTGTCTGGACGGTCAACTCTAGGAAGAGTCTTGGTGGTTCCAAACTTCTTACATTTTAGAATGATGGATGCCACTGTGTTCTTGGGGATCTTCAATGCTCTTCAATGATCTTCTGTGCCTCGACACAATCCTGTCTCAGAGCTCTACGGACAATTCCTTCAACCTCATGGCTTGGCTTTTTCTCTGACATGCACTGTCAATTGTGGGACCATATATAACATCTGTGTACCTTTCCAAATCATGTCCAATCTATTTAATTTACCACAGGTGGATTCCAATCAAGTTGTAGAAATATCTCAAGGATGATCCATGGAAACAGGATGCACCTGAGCTCAATTTTGAGTCTCATAGCAAAGGGTCTGAATACTTACGTAAATAAGGTTCTTCTGTTTTTATTTGTAATAAATGTGCAACATTTTCTAAAAATAATAATAGTTTTGTCATTATGTGGTACTGTGTGTAGATGTATTTGTATCCATTTAAAGGGTTCTGAATACTTTCAGAAGGCCCTGTATGCAGTGAACATCAGAGGTATTTCAAACCTCCTCTAGATAGAAGACTGTAATTCAAGTGAAGCATCTTTAACTTTCCTCTGTATTTCCACCCTCTCTTCCTTTCTCTTTCATTGTCTCCTTCCTCTCCCTCCATTCGTGGTCACTCTCCTCTCCTCCTCTAATCCCCTCCTCTCATCTCCTTCCCTCACTCCTCTCCTCCCTCTCCCCTCTAGGTGATAATATATTTTATTGAGAACGACTGTAGCACTTAACACAACATCACTTACTGAGGAGGTCGAGATGGGGGAGATGGCCTGGCTCCAATCTGATCAAATATATATAAATATAGACAGACAGATGGCCAAGGAGATATATACTCTATCCTGCTGAATCGTAGGAAAGGTACAGAGAGAGTGCTATGGCACACACAAGTATACAACTGAGACTGCGTCATAAAAGAGACCAGGAAACACACATTGGAGACAACTTTTTAAAACTATATTAAACACCTGATTTCCCATAATGTCACCTTCTGACCTTTTATTTCCTTTGTTTTGTATTTATTTAGTATGGTCAGGGCGTGAGTTGGGGTGGGCAGTCTATGTTTGTTTTTCTATGATTTGGGGATTTGTATGTTTCGGCCTAGTATGGTTCTCAATCAGAGGCAGGTGTCATTAGATGTCTCTGATTGAGAATCATACTTAGGTAGCCTGGGTTGCACTGTTTGTTTGGGTGATTGTCTATGTTGATTGCTTGTGTCATCACAGTTCTCATTTAGCTTCACGGTCGTTATTTGTTTATTGTTTTTGTATTCAGTGTTCAGTACTTTCTTTAATTAAATATCAAGATGAACACAAGCCACGCCGCGTTTTGGTCCTCCTTTCCTTCAACAGAAGAATCCCGTGACACATAAAGAGCACTAATTCTGAGCTTTTGTCAAATGTACTGCACTAGAAAGTATAGGGTGTCATCTGAGAAACATTCTCTGTTCAATTTGACTGCACATATCCCCTTGGGCTTTGCCCTTGACTCTGAGTCTCTCTCACCTTTCACCAATGATACATATGTCTGATGTGTCGTTTACTGCTCTGCAGTGAATATCAGAGGTCATTCAAACCTTCTTCTCTGGATAGAAGACACTCTAATCAAATCAAATGTATTTGTCACATACACATGGTTAGCAGATGTTAATGCGATTGTGGCGAAATGCTTGTGAGCTGAGAGTGACCTGCAAATGAAACCATAAGCTCTGATGTCAGTTATAGTGTTGTGTCAATGAAGGTGGGGACAGTAGTTAATCATGCGTGGCTGGTCTTAAAGGCTCAGTGCAGTCAAAAATGTGTTTAATTTTATTTTTATATATTTCCACACTATGAGATTGGAATATTATTGTGAAAATTATGATAATGCCCTTTCAGTGTTAGACATGTTCAAAAGACTGCCTGAAATCTCTGCCTATTTTGTTGGGATGAATGAGTTAATAGACCAATAAGCAAGAGAGTTCCAAACCTCTCTGCTAATAAGAGCACGTTCTGTTTTCCCTTCCCTACTCAGACCACTCCCAGACAGTCCGAGCAAAATTCTTGCTTGAGAAATTGCCATTTGCTAAGAAGCTATTATGGTACTTAATTGTTGCCCCTAAATGATTTGAAATTGAGATAAACATTGGATCCTTAATGAAGAGGTGTATATCCTGTATAGTACTGTGTATATCCTGTATAGTACTTGGTATATCCTGTATAGTACTTGGTATATCCTGTATAGTACTTGGTATATCCTGTATAGTACTGGGTATATCCTGTATAGTACTGGGTATATCCTGTATAGTACTGGGTATATCCTGTATAGTACTGGGTATATCCTGTATATTACTGTGGATCCCATTCCCTAGCCAGGAGGTTCACTTTATTAAACAGAGGCCAGTTTAGTTCACTGTTTTATTTATGTATTTTTTTATTTCACCTTTATTTAACCAGGTAGGCTAGTTGAGAACACCTTTATTTAACCAGGTAGGCTAGTTGAGAACACCTTTATTTAACCAGGTAGGCTAGTTGAGAACACCTTTATTTAACCAGGTAGGCTAGTTGAGAACACCTTTATTTAACCAGGTAGGCTAGTTGAGAACACCTTTATTTAACCAGGTAGGCTAGTTGAGAACACCTTTATTTAACCAGGTAGGCTAGTTGAGAACACCTTTATTTAACCAGGTAGGCTAGTTGAGAACACCTTTATTTAACCAGGGAGGCTAGTTGAGAACACCTTTATTTAACCAGGTAGGCTAGTTGAGAACACCTTTATTTAACCAGGTAGGCTAGTTGAGAACACCTTTATTTAACCAGGTAGGCTAGTTGAGAACACCTTTATTTAACCAGGTAGGCTAGTTGAGAACACCTTTATTTAACCAGGTAGGCTAGTTGAGAACACCTTTATTTAACCAGGTAGGCTAGTTGAGAACACCTTTATTTAACCAGGTAGGCTAGTTGAGAACACCTTTATTTAACCAGGTAGGCTAGTTGAGAACACCTTTATTTAACCAGGTAGGCTAGTTGAGAACACCTTTATTTAACCAGGTAGGCCAGTTGAGAACACCTTTATTTAACCAGGTAGGCTAGTTGAGAACACCTTTATTTAACCAGGTAGGCTAGTTGAGAACACCTTTATTTAACCAGGTAGGCCAGTTGAGAACACCTTTATTTAACCAGGTAGGCTAGTTGAGAACACTTTTATTTAACCAGGTAGGCTAGTTGAGAACACCTTTATTTAACCAGGTAGGCTAGTTGAGAACACCTTTATTTAACCAGGTAGGCTAGTTGAGAACACCTTTATTTAACCAGGTAGGCTAGTTGAGAACACCTTTATTTAACCAGGTAGGCTAGTTGAGAACACCTTTATTTAACCAGGTAGGCTAGTTGAGAACACCTTTATTTAACCAGGTAGGCCAGTTGAGAACACCTTTATTTAACCAGGTAGGCTAGTTGAGAACACCTTTATTTAACCAGGTAGGCTAGTTGAGAACACCTTTATTTAACCAGGTAGGCCAGTTGAGAACACCTTTATTTAACCAGGTAGGCTAGTTGAGAACACCTTTATTTAACCAGGTAGGCTAGTTGAGAACACCTTTATTTAACCAGGTAGGCTGGTTGAGAACACCTTTATTTAACCAGGTAGGCTAGTTGAGAGCACCTTTATTTAACCAGGTAGGCTAGTTGAGAACACCTTTATTTAACCAGGTAGGCTAGTTGAGAGCACCTTTATTTAACCAGGTAGGCTAGTTGAGAACACCTTTATTTAACCAGGTAGGCTAGTTGAGAGCACCTTTATTTAACCAGGTAGGCCAGTTGAGAGCACCTTTATTTAACCAGGTAGGCCAGTTGAGAACACCTTTATTTAACCAGGTAGGCCAGTTGAGAACACCTTTATTTAACCAGGTAGGCCAGTTGAGAACACCTTTATTTAACCAGGTAGGCTAGTTGAGAACACCTTTATTTAACCAGGTAGGCCAGTTGAGAACACCTTTATTTAACCAGGTAGGCCAGTTGAGAACACCTTTATTTAACCAGGTAGGCAGGTTGAGAACACCTTTATTTAACCAGGTAGGCTAGTTGAGAACACCTTTATTTAACCAGGTAGGCCAGTTGAGAACACCTTTATTTAACCAGGTAGGCTAGTTGAGAACACCTTTATTTAACCAGGTAGGCTAGTTGAGAACACCTTTATTTAACCAGGTAGGCTAGTTGAGAACACCTTTATTTAACCAGGTAGGCTAGTTGAGAACACCTTTATTTAACCAGAAGGGCTAGTTGAGAACACCTTTATTTAACCAGGTAGGCAGGTTGAGAACACCTTTATTTAACCAGGTAGGCTAGTTGAGAACACCTTTATTTAACCAGGTAGGCTAGTTGAGAACACCTTTATTTAACCAGGTAGGCTAGTTGAGAACACCTTTATTTAACCAGGTAGGCTAGTTGAGAACACCTTTATTTAACCAGGTAGGCTAGTTGAGAACACCTTTATTTAACCAGGTAGGCTAGTTGAGAACACCTTTATTTAACCAGGTAGGCTAGTTGAGAACACCTTTATTTAACCAGGTAGGCTAGTTGAGAACACCTTTATTTAACCAGGTAGGCTAGTTGAGAACACCTTTATTTAACCAGGTAGGCTAGTTGAGAACACCTTTATTTAACCAGGTAGGCTAGTTGAGACCACCTTTATTTAACCAGGTAGGCAAGTTGAGAACACCTTTATTTAACCAGGTAGGCAGGTTGAGAACACCTTTATTTAACCAGGTAGGCTAGTTGAGAACACCTTTATTTAACCAGGTAGGCTAGTTGAGAACACCTTTATTTAACCAGGTAGGCTAGTTGAGAACACCTTTATTTAACCAGGTAGGCTAGTTGAGAACACCTTTATTTAACCAGGTAGGCTAGTTGAGACCACCTTTATTTAACCAGGTAGGCTAGTTGAGAACACCTTTATTTAACCAGGTAGGCTAGTTGAGAACACCTTTATTTAACCAGGTAGGCTAGTTGAGAACACCTTTATTTAACCAGGTAGGCTAGTTGAGAACACCTTTATTTAACCAGGTAGGCTAGTTGAGAACACCTTTATTTAACCAGGTAGGCTAGTTGAGAACACCTTTATTTAACCAGGTAGGCTAGTTGAGAACACCTTTATTTAACCAGGTAGGCTAGTTGAGAACACCTTTATTTAACCAGGTAGGCTAGTTGAGAACACCTTTATTTAACCAGGTAGGCTAGTTGAGAACACCTTTATTTAACCAGGTAGGCTAGTTGAGAACACCTTTATTTAACCAGGTAGGCCAGTTGAGAACACCTTTATTTAACCAGGTAGGCTAGTTGAGAACACCTTTATTTAACCAGGTAGGCTAGTTGAGAACACCTTTATTTAACCAGGTAGGCTAGTTGAGAACACCTTTATTTAACCAGGTAGGCTAGTTGAGAACACCTTTATTTAACCAGGTAGGCCAGTTGAGAACACCTTTATTTAACCAGGTAGGCTAGTTGAGAACACCTTTATTTAACCAGGTAGGCTAGTTGAGAACACCTTTATTTAACCAGGTAGGCCAGTTGAGAACACCTTTATTTAACCAGGTAGGCTAGTTGAGAACACCTTTATTTAACCAGGTAGGCTAGTTGAGAACACCTTTATTTAACCAGGTAGGCTGGTTGAGAACACCTTTATTTAACCAGGTAGGCTAGTTGAGAGCACCTTTATTTAACCAGGTAGGCTAGTTGAGAACACCTTTATTTAACCAGGTAGGCTAGGTGAGAGCACCTTTATTTAACCAGGTAGGCTAGTTGAGAACACCTTTATTTAACCAGGTAGGCTAGTTGAGAGCACCTTTATTTAACCAGGTAGGCCAGTTGAGAGCACCTTTATTTAACCAGGTAGGCCAGTTGAGAACACCTTTATTTAACCAGGTAGGCCAGTTGAGAACACCTTTATTTAACCAGGTAGGCCAGTTGAGAACACCTTTATTTAACCAGGTAGGCTAGTTGAGAACACCTTTATTTAACCAGGTAGGCCAGTTGAGAACACCTTTATTTAACCAGGTAGGCCAGTTGAGAACACCTTTATTTAACCAGGTAGGCAGGTTGAGAACACCTTTATTTAACCAGGTAGGCTAGTTGAGAACACCTTTATTTAACCAGGTAGGCCAGTTGAGAACACCTTTATTTAACCAGGTAGGCTAGTTGAGAACACCTTTATTTAACCAGTTAGGCTAGTTGAGAACACCTTTATTTAACCAGGTAGGCTAGTTGAGAACACCTTTATTTAACCAGGTAGGCTAGTTGAGAACACCTTTATTTAACCAGAAGGGCTAGTTGAGAACACCTTTATTTAACCAGGTAGGCAGGTTGAGAACACCTTTATTTAACCAGGTAGGCTAGTTGAGAACACCTTTATTTAACCAGGTAGGCTAGTTGAGAACACCTTTATTTAACCAGGTAGGCTAGTTGAGAACACCTTTATTTAACCAGAAGGGCTAGTTGAGAACACCTTTATTTAACCAGGTAGGCTAGTTGAGAACACCTTTATTTAACCAGGTAGGCTAGTTGAGAACACCTTTATTTAACCAGGTAGGCAAGTTGAGAACACCTTTATTTAACCAGGTAGGCAGGTTGAGAACACCTTTATTTAACCAGGTAGGCTAGTTGAGAACACCTTTATTTAACCAGGTAGGCTAGTTGAGAACACCTTTATTTAACCAGGTAGGCTAGTTGAGAACACCTTTATTTAACCAGGTAGGCTAGTTGAGAACACCTTTATTTAACCAGGTAGGCTAGTTGAGAACACCTTTATTTAACCAGGTAGGCTAGTTGAGAACACCTTTATTTAACCAGGTAGGCTAGTTGAGACCACCTTTATTTAACCAGGTAGGCAAGTTGAGAACACCTTTATTTAACCAGGTAGGCAGGTTGAGAACACCTTTATTTAACCAGGTAGGCTAGTTGAGAACACCTTTATTTAACCAGGTAGGCTAGTTGAGAACACCTTTATTTAACCAGGTAGGCTAGTTGAGAACACCTTTATTTAACCAGGTAGGCTAGTTGAGAACACCTTTATTTAACCAGGTAGGCTAGTTGAGACCACCTTTATTTAACCAGGTAGGCTAGTTGAGAACACCTTTATTTAACCAGGTAGGCTAGTTGAGAACACCTTTATTTAACCAGGTAGGCTAGTTGAGAACACCTTTATTTAACCAGGTAGGCTAGTTGAGAACACCTTTATTTAACCAGGTAGGCTAGTTGAGAACACCTTTATTTAACCAGGTAGGCTAGTTGAGAACACCTTTATTTAACCAGGTAGGCTAGTTGAGAACACCTTTATTTAACCAGGTAGGCTAGTTGAGAACACCTTTATTTAACCAGGTAGGCTAGTTGAGAACACCTTTATTTAACCAGGTAGGCTAGTTGAGAACACCTTTATTTAACCAGGTAGGCTAGTTGAGAACACCTTTATTTAACCAGGTAGGCTAGTTGAGAACACCTTTATTTAACCAGGTAGGCCAGTTGAGAACACCTTTATTTAACCAGGTAGGCTAGTTGAGAACACCTTTATTTAACCAGGTAGGCTAGTTGAGAACACCTTTATTTAACCAGGTAGGCTAGTTGAGAACACCTTTATTTAACCAGGTAGGCCAGTTGAGAACACCTTTATTTAACCAGGTAGGCTAGTTGAGAACACCTTTATTTAACCAGGTAGTGTAGTTGAGAACACCTTTATTTAACCAGGTAGGCTAGTTGAGAACACCTTTATTTAACCAGGTAGGCTAGTTGAGAACAAGTTCTCATTTGCAACTGCGACCTGGCCAAGATAAAGCATAGCAGTGTGAGCATACAACAAAGAGTTACACATGGAGTAAACAATTAACAAGTCAATAACACATTAGAAAACAAAGGGGGGGGTCTATATACAATGTGTGCAAAAGGCATGAGGAGGTAGGCAAATAATTACAATTTTGCAGATTAACACTGGATTGATAAATGATCAGATGGTCATGTACAGGTAGAGATATTGGTGTGCAGAAGAGCAGAAAAGTAAATAAATAAAAACAGTATGGGGATGAGGTAGGTGAAAAGGGTGGGCTATTTACCAATGGACTATGTACAGCTGCAGCGATCGGTTAGCTGCTCAGATAGCTGATGTTTGAAGTTGGTGAGGGAGATAAAAGTCTCCAACTTCAGCGATTTTTGCAATTCGTTCCAGTCACAGGCAGCAGAGTACTGGAACGAAAGGCGGCCAAATGAGGTGTTGGCTTTAGGGATGATCAGTGAGATACACCTGCTGGAGCGCGTGCTACGGATGGGTGTTGCCATCGTGACCAGTGAGCTGAGATAAGGCGGAGCTTTACCTAGCATAGACTTGTAGATGACCTGGAGCCAGTGGGTCTGGCGACGAATATGTAGCGAGGGCCAGCCGACTAGAGCATACAAGTCGCAGTGGTGGGTGGTATAAGGTGCTTTAGTGACAAAACGGATGGCACTGTGATAGACTGCATCCAGTTTGCTGAGTAGAGTGTTGGAAGCCATTTTGTAGATGACATCGCCGAAGTCGAGGATCGGTAGGATAGTCAGTTTTACTAGGGTAAGCTTGGCGGCTTGAGTGAAGGAGGCTTTGTTGCGGAATAGAAAGCCGACTCTTGATTTGATTTTCGATTGGAGATGTTTGATATGAGTCTGGAAGGAGAGTTTGCAGTCTAGCCAGACACCTAGGTTGTTATAGACGTCCACATATTGTAGATCGGAACCATCCAGGGTGGTGATGCTAGTCGGGCATGCAGGTGCAGGCAGCGACCGGTTGAAAAGCATGCATTTGGTTTTACTAGCGTTTAAGAGCAGTTGGAGGCCACGGAAGGAGTGTTGTATGGCATTGAAGCTTGTTTGGAGGTTAGATAGCACAGTGTCCAAAGACGGGCCGAAAGTATATAGAATGGTGTCGTCTGCGTAGAGGTGGATCAGGGAATCGCCCGCAGCAAGAGCAACATCATTGATATACACAGAGAAAAGAGTCGGCCCGAGAATTGAACCCTGTGGCACCCCCATAGAGACTGCCAGAGGACCGGACAGCATGCCCTCCGATTTGACGCACTGAACTCTGTCTGCAAAGTAATTGGTGAACCAGGCAAGGCAGTCATCCGAAAAACCGAGGCTACTGAGTCTGCCGATAAGAATATGGTGATTGACAGAGTCGAAAGCCTTGGCAAGGTCGATGAAGACGGCTGCACAGTACTGTCTTTTATCGATGGCGGTTATGATATCGTTTAGTACCTTGAGTGTGGCTGAGGTGCACCCGTGACCGGCTCGGAAACCAGATTGCACAGCGGAGAAGGTACGGTGGGATTCGAGATGGTCAGTGACCTGTTTGTTGACTTGGCTTTCGAAGACCTTAGATAGGCAGGGCAGGATGGATATAGGTCTGTAACAGTTTGGGTCCAGGGTGTCTCCCCCTTTGAAGAGGGGGATGACTGCGGCAGCTTTCCAATCCTTGGGGATCTCAGACGAGATGAAAGAGAGGTTGAACAGGCTGGTAATAGGGGTTGCGACAATGGTGGCAGATAGTTTCAGAAATAGAGGGTCCAGATTGTCAAGCCCAGCTGATTTGTACGGGTCCAGGTTTTGCAGCTCTTTCAGAACATCTGCTATCTGGATTTGGGTAAAGGAGAACCTGGAGAGGCTTGGGCGAGGAGCTGCGGGGGGGGCGGAGCTGTTGGCCGAGGTTGAAGTAGCCAGGCGGAAGGCATGGCCAGCCGTTGAGAAATGCTTATTGAAGTTTTCGATAATCATGGATTTATCAGTGGTGACCGTGTTACCTAGCCTCAGTGCAGTGGGCAGCTGGGAGGAGGTGCGCTTGTTCTCCATGGACTTCACAGTGTCCCAGAACTTTTTGGAGTTTGAGCTACAGGATGCAAACTTCTGCCTGAAGAAGCTGGCCTTAGCTTTCCTGACTGACTGCGTGTATTGGTTCCGGACTTCCCTGAACAGTTGCATATCACGGGGACTATTCGATGCTATTGCAGTCCGCCACAGGATGTTTTTGTGCTGGTCGAGGGCAGTCAGGTCTGGGGTGAACCAAGGGCTGTATCTGTTCTTAGTTCTGCATTTTTTGAACGGAGCATGCTTATCTAAAATGGTGAGGAAGTTACTTTTAAAGAATGACCAGGCATCCTCAACTGACGGGATGAGGTCAATGTCCTTCCAGGATACCCGGGCCAGGTCGATTAGAAAGGCCTGCTCACAGAAGTGTTTTAGGGAGCGTTTGACAGTGATGAGGGGTGGTCGTTTGACTGCGGCTCCGTAGCGGATACAGGCAATGAGGCAGTGATCGCTGAGATCCTGGTTGAAGACAGCGGAGGTGTATTTGGAGGGCCAGTTGGTCAGGATGACGTCTATGAGGGTGCCCTTGTTTACAGAGTTAGGGTTGTACCTGGTGGGTTCCTTGATGATTTGTGTAAGATTGAGGGCATCTAGCTTAGATTGTAGGACTGGCAGGGTTAATATGCATATCCCAGTTTAGGTCACCTAACAGAACAAACTCTGAAGCTAGATGGGGGGCGATCAATTCACAAATGGTGTCCAGGGCACAGCTGGGAGCTGAGGGGGGTCGGTAGCAGGCGGCAACCGTGAGAGACTTATTTCTGGAGAGAGTAATTTTCAAAATTAGTAGTTCGAACTGTTTGGGTATGGACCTGGAAAGTATGACATTACTTTGCAGGCTATCTCTGCAGTAAACTGCAACTCCTCCCCCTTTGGCAGTTCTATCTTGACGGAAGATGTTATAGTTGGGTATGGAAATCTCTGAATTTTTGGTGGCCTTCCTGAGCCAGGATTCAGACACAGCAAGGACATCAGGGTTAGCAGAGTGTGCTAAAGCAGTGAGTAAGACAAACTTAGGGAGGAGGCTTCTGATGTTGACATGCATGAAACCAAGGCTTTTTCGATCACAGAAGTCAACAAATGAGGGTGCCTGGGGACATGCAGGGCCTGGGTTTACCTCCACATCACCCGCGGAACAGAGAAGGAGTAGTATGAGGGTGCGGCTAAAGGCTATCAAAACTGGTCGCCTAGAGCGTTGGGGACAGAGAATAAGAGGAGCAGGTTTCTGGGCATGGTAGAATATATTCAGGGCATAATGCGCAGACAGGGGTATGGTGGGGTGCGGGTACAGCGGAGGTAAGCCCAGGCACTGGGTGATGATGAGAGAGGTTGTATCTCTGGACATGCTGGTAGTAATGGGTGAGGTCACCGCATGTGTGGGAGGTGGGACAAAGGAGTTATCAGGGGTATGAAGTGTGGAACTAGGGGCTCCATTGTGAACTAAAACAATGATAACTAACCTGAACAACAGTATACAAGGCATATTGACATTTGAGAGAGACATACAGCGAGGCATACAGTAATCACAGGTGTTGAATTGGGAAAGCTAGCTAAAACAGTAGGTGAGACAACAGCTAATCAGCTAGCACAACAACAGCAGGTAAAATGGCGTAGACTAGGCAACAGGGCCAACAGAAAACAAACAAGCAGAATGGAGTACCGTGATTAATGGACAGTCCAGCGTGCATCAGCTATGTAGCCAAGAGATCAGTGTCCAGGGGGCAGCGGTGGATGGGGCAGGGAAGCTGGACTGGCGAGTGTTATCCAGGTTTAAAAAAACTAACAATGACTAAATAGCTTGTAGCTAGTTAGCTGGTTAGCTTCTGGAGGTTCTTGAGTGTGTTCTAAAAATAAATAAAAAATAATAGCGATTCCGTATCACATTGGGTGAGGCAGGTTTCCGGAAGGTATAAACAAATTAAAAGTCAAAAGAGATAGAAAGTAAATATGGGTCCGGTGGGCGTTTGGGACGCGGCGATTCAGGCGGTTAGCAGGCCTGTGCTAACAAGCTAACAGTTTGTAGGCCCGGGCTAGACAAGGTAGCAGTTAGCGGACCGGAGCTGGACAAGCTAGCAGTTAGCAGGCCGAATTAGCAAGCAGGGAGATAGCGAGGGCTAGAGAGTTAGCCTTTGGGGGACGTCGCGATGGGGTGAGTCTGTTTATTCCTCTTCATGCGGTGACATCGATAGACCGGTCGTGGGCCCGGGTATTGTAGCTCAGGAGTATGCTACGGTGGTAGCGCAGGCCGGGCTAGCTTCAAGCTAAGTGGGTGGAAACGCTAGCCAGGGGTAATCATCCGGGGTTGTGGTTTAGCTAGATAGCTAGTTGTGAAGATCCAGCGTATTTGGAAGCTTAGGTTTAGCAAAATGTTTTTAAAGGGGTAGCTATGTAAAAAACGAAAAATATGTAAAAAAACAAAAAATAAACGAAAAATAAACGAAATATACAGGGACACGACACGACAGGACGACTTACTGCTACGCCACCTTTCACAATCTTGACTGTGAAAGGGTGCTGGCTGATGAAAGCACTTTGTCTGGAACACTTTCAAAGGGACTGGAATAGATTGGGTATATGGTTGGTGCTGGTAATAACCCACTAAAACCTGTAGACACTGTTTATCTGGAACACTTTCAAAGGGACTGGAATAGATTGGGTATATGGTTGGTGCTGGTAATAAAGCACTAAAACCTGTAGACACTCTTTATCTGGAACACTTTCAAAGGGACTGGAATAGATTGGGTATATGGTTGGTGCTGGTAATAAACCACTAAAACCTGTAGACACTCTTTATCTGGAACACTTTCAAAGGGACTGGAATAGATTGGGTACAGTGCCTTGCGAAAGTATTCGGCCCCCTTGAACTTTGCGACCTTTTGCCACATTTCAGGCTTCAAACATAAAGATATAAAACTGTATTTTTTTGTGAAGAATCAACAACAAGTGGGACACAATCATGAAGTGGAACGACATTTATTGGATATTTCAAACTTTTTTAACAAATCAAAAACTGAAAAATTGGGCGTGCAAAATTATTCAGCCCCCTTAAGTTAATACTTTGTAGCGCCACCTTTTGCTGCGATTACAGCTGTAAGTCGCTTGGGGTATGTCTCTATCAGTTTTGCACATCGAAGAGACTGAAATCTTTTCCCATTCCTCCTTGCAAAACAGCTCGAGCTCAGTGAGGTTGGATGGAGAGCATTTGTGAACAGCAGTTTTCAGTTCTTTCCACAGATTCTCGATTGGATTCAGGTCTGGACTTTGTCTTGGCCATTCTAAAACCTGGATATGTTTATTTTTGAACCATTCCATTGTAGATGTTGCTTTATGTTTTGGATCATTGTCTTGTTGGAAGACAAATCTCCGTCCCAGTCTCAGGTCTTTTGCAGACTCCATCAGGTTTTCTTCCAGAATGGTCCTGTATTTGGCTCCATCCATCTTCCCATCAATTTTAACCATCTTCCCTGTCCCTGCTGAAGAAAAGCAGGCCCAAACCATGATGCTGCCACCACCATGTTTGACAGTGGGGATGGTGTGTTCAGGGTGATGAGCTGTGTTGCTTTTACGCCAAACATAATGTTTTGCATTGTTGCCAAAAAGTTCAATTTTGGTTTCATCTGACCAGAGCACCTTCTTCCACATGTTTGGTGTGTCTCCCAGGGGGCTTGTGGCAATCTTTAAACAACACTTTTTATGGATATCTTTAAGAAATGGCTTTCTTCTTGCCACTCTTCCATAAAGGCCAGATTTGTGCAATATACGACTGATTGTTGTCCTATGGACAGAGTCTCCCACCTCAGCGGTAGATCTCTGCAGTTCATCCAGAGTGATCATGGGCCTCTTGGCTGCATCTCTGATCAGTCTTCTCCTTGTATGAGCTGAAAGTTTAGAGGGACGGCCAGGTCTTGGTAGATTTGCAGTGGTCTGATACTCCTTCCATTTCAATATTATCGCTTGCACAGTGCTCCTTGGGATGTTTAAAGCTTGGGAAATCTTTTTGTATCCAAATCCGGCTTTAAACTTCTTCACAACAGTATCTCGGACCTGCCTGGTGTGTTCCTTGTTCTTCATGATGCTCTCTGCGCTTTTAACGGACCTCTGAGACTATCACAGTGCAGGTGCATTTATACGGAGACTTGATTACACACAGGTGGATTGTATTTATCATCATTAGTCATTTAGGTCAACATTGGATCATTCAGAGATCCTCGCTGAACTTCTGGAGAGAGTTTGCTGCACTGAAAGTAAAGGGGCTGAATAATTTTGCACGCCCAATTTTTCAGTTTTTGATTTGTTAAAAAAGTTTGAAATATCCAATAAATGTCTTTCCACTTCATGATTGTGTCCCACTTGTTGTTGATTCTTCACAAAAAAATACAGTTTTATATCTTTATGTTTGAAGCCTGAAATGTGGCAAAAGGTCGCAAAGTTCAAGGGGGCCGAATACTTTCGCAAGGCACTGTATATGGTTGGTGCTGGTAATAAAGCACTAAAACCTGTAGACACTCTTTATCTGGAACACTTTCAAAGGGACTGGAATAGATTGGGTATATGGTTGGTGCTGGTAATAAACCACTAAAACCTGTAGACACTCTTTATCTGGTACACTTTCAAAGGGACTGGAACAGATTGGGTATATGGTTGGTGCTGGTAAGCTTTATCCGCGCTGATTTTTAACCACTAAAACCTGTAGACACTTTTTATGTCTCCCAACATTCCTCAGTTATTCACCAAATCATTATCCGTCCCTCCCACTCTCTCTATCGCTCTACTCCTCCTTCTCTCTCCATCTTTCTCTCTCTTCGCCCATAACCAGTCGATTTACAGTTCACTGACAGGACTCTCCACTCTCCTTCCTCTTCTTCTCTCTCCCTGCTAAGTTTACTTGGAAGGCCCGCTCAATGCTTCTCCTCCTGTTCTCTCCCTTCTGTCTCCTCATCTCACCCCCTCTCTCTCACCCTCTCTTTCTGCTGTTCTCTCCCTTCTGTCTCCTCCTCTCACCCCCTCTCTCTCACCCTCTCTTTCTCCTGATTTCTCCCTTCTGTCTCCTCCTCTCACCCCCTCTCTCTCACCCTCTCTTTCTGCTGTTCTCCCCTGCAGTAATCTCTGTGATATTCAACCCCACAGACAAACAACATAGGACAGCAGAGAGAGGGACCACAGAATCGACAGAGATGGGGGAGAGAGGGGAGAAAGCAGACAGGAAAGACATCACTGCTCTCTGAAATACATTTCTCTCTTCAGTCTCTTTTCTTTCCTTTTTTGTTTCTTCATAATGTTTCTCTGAACTCTGTATCACCTCTGCTCTACGGAATAGTCTCTGGCTTGTCAGCTATGAGCAGATTTACACCAGAATTGTCCTTTTGGCTCAAAACTCAAAACACTGTCTCTCTGTCACTATGATACACAGAACTAAATAGAGACTGGGGAGAGAGAGAGGGGCAGGAGAGAAAGGGCAGGGTTACAGTAAATTACAGAGTTATAGAACTGTAGTAGTAGTCACATTGTGATTGAAGAGTTTTTGTTAAATTAATCGTGGATTTGAGTTTAATATTTTTAAACCATATTTTATTTTTCGTAAGTGATTTCTTATTATATATACAGTGTGTTTTATGACTACTATGACATGGCCACATACAACTGAGAGTGTTTTTAACTGAATGGTTTTGGGGATTTTATTCAACAAGCTCTCGGTCTCACGTCAGAATTAGAAGTGCCATGTTTCTCAAACGTCTAATAAACTAAACTGTCTGTCTGTCTGCAGCTGCGTCCAGCTTCAGGTTCTGCCGTGCATCCCTGGAGCAAACCGTTTCTGCAGAGGAGCTAAGCTACCAACTGCCTCGCCGGCCAGGGTCTAGTCTCACCTGGCATGATGGGAGGGGACAGATGAACACGTACACACGTGCCGTCAAACTACTGCAGCAACCTGGCTCAAAGGGCATACAGGTATAGTGGGCATAGTTTGGCTTTGGAAAATGTTCAAACCCCATGACTTTTTCTACATTTTGTTATGTTGCAGCCTTATTCTAAACTTGATTAAATAAATAAAAAGTCCTCAGCAATCTACAAACAATACCCCATAATGACAAATACAGAAATACCTTATTAACATAAGTATTCAGACCCTTTGCTACGAGACTCAAAATGGAGCTCAGGTGCATCCTGTTTCCATTGATCATCCTTGAGATGTTTCTACAACTAAATTGGAGTCCACCTGTGGTAAATTCAATTTATTGGACATGATTTGGAAAGGCACACACCTGTCTATATAAGGTCTTATAGTTGACAGTGCATGGCAGAGCAAAACCCAAGAAATTAGGTTGAAGGAATTGTTTGTAGCGCACCGAGACAGGCTTGTGTCAAGGCACAGATCTGGGGAAGAGTACCAAAACATTTCTGCAGCATTGAAGGTCCCCAAGAACACAGTGGCCTCCATCATTCTTAAGTGGAAGAAGTTTGGAACCACCAAGACTCTTCCTAGAGCTGCCAGCCCGGCGAAACTGAGCAATCGGGGGAGAAGGGCCTTGGTCAGAGAGGTGACCAAGAACCAGATGGTCACTGTGACAGAGCTTCAGAGTTCCTGTGTGGAGATGGGAGAACCTTCCATAAGGACAACCATCTCTGCAGCACTCCACCAATCAGGCTTTTATGGTAGAATGGCCTGACGGAAAGCCACTCCTCAGTAAATGGCACATGACAGCCCACTTGGAGTTTGCTAAAAGGCACCTAAAGTCTCTCCGACCATGAGAAACAAGATTCTCTGGTCTGATGAAACCAAGATTAAACTCTTTGGCCTGAATGCCAAACATCGCATCAGGAGGAAACCTGGCACCATCCCTATGGTGAAGCATGGTGGGGGAAGCATCATGCTGTGGAGGTGTTTTTCAGCGTCAGGGTCTGGTCAGGATCGAGGAAAAGATGAATGGAGCAAAGTACAGAGAGATCCTTGTTAAAAACCTGCTCCAGAGCACTCAGGACCTCAGACTGGGGCTAAGGTTCACCTCACCTTTATAATAAAATCATTACCTGCATAATCACAGTTGTGGTCACTTTCGAGAATGGTGTTGTCCTGCTAATAGAACATACATGCTTACTACTGTTCACATTGCTGCGCTTATAATGTGAAGAAATAGCCTAATAGTTTATCAAAATGTTAAGCAAAACATTCTCATCTGTTGTGTCAGGCTCATTGCTTCAAACAGGTTTTTCGATGGTAGTGGTTGTATTAATTTGGGATCTATCGCATCCCACAACTGTCCCAGACTATGTTTAGGAATATTTATTTCTCGTGAAGAATAGGTCAGCTTTTGTACTATGGGGGACAGTAGATTGACATATCCTATTGCTTTTGCTGTTCGTTAGGCCTACTCATCTTGTTGGCTGACAAAGTAAATGTGGACAGTTCTTCCAATATCTTCAATATGCACCTCTGAATTGGATGAGGAAGCACGCAGTTGCGTCCCCGACAGACATGTAAGAAAGACCCAATCACATGACTGAGAGCGATGTGAGTGAGAGGTCGCTTCCTCAAAGTGTCAACAGTCTTTAGACATACTTTCAGGCTTTTATTTTAAAAAATGAGCGAGAAAGATAACATCGCGTCATTGCCTTTCCCTCTCCTACTGAAAAAGACAGTTGCGGTTGATATATTATTGATTATATATTTTAAAAACAACCTGAGGATTGATTATAAAAAACGTTTGACATGTTTCTGTGGACATTTTCGGATACTGTTTGGATTTTGTCTGCGTTGTCGTGACCGCTCTTTCCTGTGGATTTCTGAACATAACGTGACAAACAAAATGAGGTATTTTGGATATAAAAATAATCTTTATGGAACAAAAGGAACATTTATTGTGTAACTGGGAGTCTCGTGAGTGAAAACGTCCGAAGGTCATCAAAGGTAAACGATTAATTTGATTGCTTTTCTGATTTTTGTGACCAAGCTACTTGATGCTAGGTGTTCATAATATGTTGTAGAGCGATCGATAAACATCACCAACCAAGATCAATACACCGTGTCCACTTCTACATTCTGTCTGCTGACAACATATCATTGGGTTTCATTTGAGGGAACTAACTGCCAATGAGAGTGAGAGAGAGAGAGGGCAGAATGAGAGAGAGCAGAACACTCCACCCCAGACCTTGACCATATCCTTAACATCACAGCAGAACAGACAAATGGAGAACCCCAAGCCCAGGGGATCGAACACCCTCTGAGCACCCCCCTGTCAGCTGCCCTGATAGCCCTCCTGACAACCCCAGCACGCCCTAGACCTTCTGTCTGAGGACCAACTAGGTTCACCTAGCCACATAATAATTCACATAGGCACACACAACCTGAGAGCACAGCAGGAAAGGGTGGCCACAGCACTCAAGGGAGTGATTAAAAAAAGCTTCTTCTACTTTCCCCACCGTACAGCGTGGCTATCTCCACCCTTCTACCGTACAGCGTGGCTATCTCCACCCTGCTACCATACAGCGTGTAAATGCAAGTATTTACCATGACTGTGCCTCAAAATCAAATGTTTACCTGGCCCACGGCTCCACCCTGGACTTGATTAGCCTTTACGACCAGGTCCACCTATACAAGGCAGCAGTGCCAACCTTCTCCCGGACCCTAAAGGACATCGCCCTCAACCGCAGCCCCAACACCTCACACTGGAGCAACAGATCAATAGACACCACGCCCAGACCAGTGAGACACTATTCCGGCAGGACCCAATTCGAGAGGACTTGCATCCAGACCACAGCACCACCAGACAAGTCCACACCAATCCACCCCAACCAATCAACACCCCCCCCCCAAGTCAACCATGCCCACAACCCATTTAGGCCCCCGTGATTCAGACCTATGCCCCTCCTGCCCACCCCATGCCCCCCACTCCTGCAAACAGGGCCTCAAGATGAAAGTCACACATATGCCCAGGCAGTGAATAGGCTAACAGGCCCAACCCCCACTCTTACACTAGACCAAGCCAATGGCATGTACCTGATGTTCAGCAGGCTCTGCTCACACTTACTGGTCTGAGGCCAAACCACACGGCTGACAACATTATGGACACTTTATGGAACACAAAGCCTTCACTATCTCATCCTGGAATATCCAAGGTCTGAGGTCATCTGCCTTTGGCCTAAAGAGCAGGAACTTGGACATCATCAAAGAAATCAGAAATACAGACTTTGTCATCCTACAAGAAACATGGATTATAGGATATGGACCCACTGGTTGCCCTCTAGATTACAGAGAGCTGGTAGTCCCATCACTAAACTACCAGGTGTGGACCCGGGAAGGGACTCAGGGGTTATGCTAATATGGTACAGAGCAGACCTAACTCACTCTATTAAATTAATCAAAACAGGAACATTTTACATTTGGCTAGAAATTCAAAAGGAAATTCAGAAGGAAACAGAGAAACATGTCCTCCTGTGTGCTACCTATATAGAACTAGAATCCCCACACTCCATCCTGGAGGGGGAGATCAACCATTTCCAGGCCCAGGGACATGTATTAGTCTGTGGCGACCTAAATGCCAGAACTGGACAAGAACCTGACACCCTCAGCACACAGGGGGACAAACACCTGCCTGGAGGTGACAGCATTCCCTCCCCCATATGTCCCCCTAGACACAACTACGACAACTTAACAAAAAAAACGGATCACAACTCCTGCAGCTCTGTCGTATGCTGGGTATGTACATAGTCAATGGTAGGCTTTGGAGGGGACTCCTATGGTAGGTACACCTATAGCTCATCTCTTGTCAGTAGTACTGTAGACTACATTATCACTGACCTCAACCCAGAGTCTCTCAGAGCGTTCACAGTCAGCCCACTGACACCCCTATCAGACCACAGCAAAATCACAGTCTACTAGAACAGAGAAATATTCAGTCACGAGGCATCAATGCCAAAGGAACTGAATAATATTAAGAAATGATATAGATGGAAAGAAAGTAGTGTAAAACCTAACAAAAAAACAATTAGTCAACAACAAATGCAATCCCTTCTACACAACTTCCTGGACAAAACGTTTCACTCAAATAGGGAAGGTGTAAACTTGACAGTAATAAACCTAAACAGTATATTTTATCTTTCAGCTTCCCTATCAAATCAAAACATTTCAAACAAAAATCAGAAGAAAATGAACAACAATGACAAATGGTTTGATGAAGAATGCAAAAATCCAAACAAAAAAAAGAGACCTAGAAAATCTGAGCCTATTGTGAATCACCAAACATTTTTATTTATTTAATCAAGTCAGTTAAGAACACATTCTTATTTACAATGACAGCTGTGCAACAGATTTTTACTTTGTCAGCTTGGGGATTCGATCCATCAACCTTACGTTAACTGGCCCGATGCTCTAACCACTATGCCGCCCAAACAATACAGAAATACACTATGCAAAAAATCAGTTCAATGTAATGGAAGAATCCATACACTCTAACCACTCCTGGGAAAATTGGAAAACACTAAACAATCAACAACACAAAGAGTTATCTATCCAAAATGGAGATGTATGGGTAAACCACTTCTCCAATCATTTTGGCCCTATAACAAAGAACAAATAGCAAAAAAATATACATGATCAAATACAAATCTTAGAATCAACTATTAAAGACTACCAGAACCCACTGGATTCTCCAATTACATCGAATGAACTACAGGACAAAATACAAACCCTCCAACCCCAAAAAGGCATTTGGTGTTGCTGGTATCCTCAATGAAATGATAAAATATGCAGATCACAAATTCCAATTGGCTATTCTTAAACTCTTTCACATCATCCTTAGCTCTGGCACCTTCCCCAATATTTGGAACCAAGGACTGATCACCTCAATCCACAAAAGTGGAGACAAATTTGACCCCAATAACTACCGTGGGATATACGTCAACAGCAACCTTGGGAAAATCCTCTGCAATATCATTAACAGCAGACTAGTTCAATTCCTCAGTGAAAACATTGTACTAAGCAAATGGAAAATTGTCTTTTTACCAAATTACCGTACGACAGACCACGTATTCCCACTGCACACCCAAGCTTTTGACTCAATTTGGCACTAGGGTCTGCTATACAAATTGATGGAAAGTGATGTTAGGGGAAAAACATACAACATTATAAATCCATGTACACAAACAACAAATGTGTGGTTAAAATTAAAATTTCCAAAAACATAAACATTTCTTTCCACAGGGCCGTGGGTTGAGACAGGGATGCAGCTTAAGCCCCACCCTCTTCAACATATATATCAACGAATTAGCGAGGGCACTAGAACCGTTTGCAGCACCCGGCCTCACCCTACTAGGATCTGAAGTCGAATGTCTACTGTTTGCTGATGATCTGGTACTTCTGTCACCAACCAAGGAGGAACTACAGCAGCACCTAGATCTTCTGATCTTCTTTTAGACTTGGCGCTCGGGTACCGCTTGCCATGCGGTAGCAGAGAGAAGAGTTCATGACTAGGGTGGCTGGAGTCTTTGACCATTTTTAAGGCCTTCCTCTGACACCGCCTGGTATAGAGGTCCTGGATGACAGGAAGCTTGGCTCCAGTGAAGTACTGGACCGTTCTCACTACACTCTCTAGTGCCTTGCGGTCGGAGGCCAAGCAGTTTCCATAACAGGCAGTGATGCAACCAGTCACGATGCTCTCGATGGTGCAGGTTTAGAACCTTTTCAGGATCTGAGGATCCATAACAAATCTTTGCAGTCTCCTGAGGGGGAATAGGTTTTGTTGAGCCCTCTTCAAGACTGTCTTGGTGTGCTTGGATCATGTTAGTTTGTTAGTGATGTGGACACCAAGGAACTTGAAGCTCTCAGCCAGCTCCACTGTAGCCCCGTTGATGAGAATGAGGGTGGGGTGTGCTCGGTCCTCTTTTTCCTGTAGTCCACAATCGTCTCCTTTGTCTTTATCACGTTGAGGGAGAGGTTGTTGTCCTTGCACCACACGGCCAGGTCTCTGACTTCCTCCCTATAGGCTGTCTCATTGTTGTCGGTGATCAGGCCTACCACTGTTGGGTCATCGGCAAACTTAATGATGGTGTTGGAGTCGTGCCTGGCCGTGATCATAGAGTGAACAGGGAGTACAGGAGATGACTGAGCACGCACCCCTGAGGGGCTCCTGTGTTGAGGATCAGCGTGGTGGATGTGTTGTTACCTACCCTTACCAACTGGGTGCGGCCCGTCAGGATGTCCAGGATCCAGTTGCAGAGGGAGGTGTTTAGTCCCATGGTCCTTAGTTTATTGATGAGCTTTGAGGGCACTATGGTGTTGAACGCCCAGCTCTAGTCATTGAATAGAATTCTCACATATCCTACCGTTCAAAAGTTTGTAGTCATTTGGAAATGTCCTTGTTTTTGAAAGAAAAGCACATTTTTGTCTATTAAAATAACATCAAATTGATCAGAAATACAGTGTAGACATGGTTAATGTTGTAAATGACTACTGCAGCTGGAAAATACCAATGTTTTTATGGAATATCTACATTGGCATACAGAGGCCCATTATCAGCAACCATCACTCCTGTGTTCCAATGGCACGTTGTGTTAAATCCGTTTATGAGGTTATCATTTTAAAAGTCTAATTGCTCATTAGAAAACCCTTTTGCAATTATGTTAGCACAGCTGAAAACTTTTGTTCTTATTTAAAGAAGCAATAAAACTGCCCTTCTTTAGACTAGTTGAGTATCTGGAGCATCAGCATTTGTGGGTTCGATTACAGGCTCAAAATGGCCAGAAACAAGCACTTTCTTCTGAAACTCGTTATTCTGTTCTTGTTCTGAGAAATGAAGGCTATTCCATGCGAGAAATTGCCAAGAAACTGAAGATATCGTACAACGCTGTGTACTACTCCCTTCATAAAACTGCGTAAACTGGCTCTAACCAGAATAGAAAGAGTTGTCGGAGGCCCAGGTGCACAACTGATTAAGAGGACAAAGTACATTAGAGTGTCTAGTTTGAGAAACAGACGCCTCACAAGTCCTCAACTGGCAGCTTCATTAAATAGTACCCGCAAAACACCAGTCTCAACGTCAACAGCGAAGAGGCAACTCCAGGATGCTGGCCTTCTAGGCATAGTTTCAAAGAAAAAGCCATATCTCAGACTGGCCAATAAAAATATAAGATTAAGATGGGCAAAAGAACACAGACACTGGAAATAGGAACTCTGCCTAGAAAGCCAGCATCCCGGATGTTGACTTGTTTAAGGGTCTTAGTCACATCGGCTGCAGAGAGCGTGATCACGCAGTCTTCCCGGAACAGCTGGTGCTCTCATGCATGTTTCAGTGTTATTTGCCTCGAAGCAATCACAGTAATTTAGCTCGTCTGGTAGGCTTGTGTCACTGGGCAGCTCTCGGCTGGGCTTCCCTTTGTAGTCTGTAATGGTTTGCAAGCCCTGCCACATCCGACGAGCATCAGAGCCAGTGTAGTACGATTCAATCTTAGTCCTGTATTGACGCTTTGCCTGTTTGATGGTTCGTCGGAGGCCATTATAAGTGTAGCCCCTACCTGGGCTCGAAACAGGGACCCTCTGCACACATCAACAACTGACACCCACAAGCATCATTACCCATCGCTCCACGGCCCTTGCAGAGCAGGGGGAACAAGTACTTCAAGGTCTCAGAGTGAGTGACGTCGCCAATTGAAACGCTATTAGCGTACCTCCCCCTAACTAGCTAGCCATTTCACATCGGTTACACTCACCCCCCTATCCTTTTCTGCAGCAACCAGTGATCCGGGTCAACAGCATCAATGTAACAGTTTGGCTTCCGTCCCTCTCCTCACCCCGAACCAGGGACCCTCTGCACACATCGACAACAGCCAACCTCGAAGCATCGTTACCCATCACTCCACAAAAGCTGCGGCCCTTGCAGAGCAAGGGGAAGAACTACTTCAAGGTCTCAGAGCGAGTGACGTCACCGATTGAAACGCTATTAGCGCACATCCCACTAACTAGCTAACCATTTCACATCGGTTACATAAGCTTCCGGGTTAGAGTCCAGCTCTTTGAATGCGGCAGCTCTAGCCTTTAGCTCAGTGCAGATGTTGCTTGTAGTCCATGGCTTCTGTTTGGAATATATACGTACGGTCACTTTGGGGACAACGTCATCAATGCACTTGTTCTTGAAGCCAATAACTGATGTGGTGTACTCCTCAATGCCATCAGAGGAATCCCAAAATGTATTCTAGTCTGTGCTAGCAAAACAGTCCTGGAGCTTAGCATCTGCTTCATCTAACCACTTTTTTACTGATCAATCACTGGTGTTTCGTGCTTTAATTTTTGCTAATAATCAGCAGGATTATGGTCAGATTTGCCAAATGAAGGGCGAGGGAGAGCTTTGTACGCGTCTCTGTGTGTGGAGTAAAGGTGGTCCAGAGTTTTTTTCCCTCTGGTTGCACATTTAACATGCAGATACAAATTTGGAAAGATCAATTTAAGTCCCCGGCTACGAGGAGCGTCGCCTCTGGGTGAGTGTTTTCCTGTTTTCTTATGGCGGAATACAGCTCATTGAGTGTGATCTTAGTGCCAGCCTCAGTCTGTGGAGGTATGTAGACAGCTACGAAAAATACAGATAAACTCTCTTGGTAGATAGTGTGGTCTACAGCTTATCATGAGATACTCTACCTCAGGCGAGCAAAACCTCTTGACTTCCTTCGATATCGTGCACCAGCTTTTATTTACAAAAATACATAGTCCGCCGCCCCTTGTCTTACCAGACGCCGCTGTTCTGCCCTTCCGGTATAGCGTATAACCAGCCAGCTGTTGATAGTGTCGTCGTTCTGCCATGACTCCGTGAAGCATAAGATATAAGACATTCCAATTAGGATCTGGCAAAAATATTTGAATCAGTTATAGAACCCATTGACCTTCATGGTTGTGCTGTCTGGGGTCTGCTCACCAACCAATAATTCACAAAATGGGACCAACACCCAATTGAGACTCTGCATGCAGAATTCTGAAAATATAATCAGTGTACGTAAAACACCAAATAATGCATGCAGAGCAGAATTAGGCCGATACCCACTAATTATCAAAATCCAGAAAAGAGCCGTTAAATTCTATAACCACCTAAAAGGAAGCGATTCCCAAACAATCCATAACAAAGCCATCACCTACAGAGAGATGAACCTGGAGAAGAGTCCCCTAAGCAAGCTGGTCCTGGGGCTCTGTTCACAAACACAAACACACCCTACAGAGCCCCAGGACAACAGCACAATTAGACCCAACCAAATCATGAGAAAACAAAAAGATAATTACTTGACACATTGGAAAGAATTAACAAAAAAACAGAGCAAACTAGAATGCTATTTGGCCCTACACAGAGAGTACACAGCGGCGGAATACCTGACCACTGTGACTGACACAAAATTAAGGAAAGCTTTGACTATGTACAGACTCAGTGAGCATAGCCTTGCTATTGAGAAAGGCCGCCGTAGGCAGACATGGCTCTCAAGAGAAGGCAGGCTATGTGCTCACTGCCCACAAAATGAGGTGGAAACTGAGCTGCACTTCCTAACCTCCTGCCCAATGTATGACCATATTAGAGAGACATATTTCCCTCAGATTACACAGATCCACAAAGAATTCGAAAACATCCAATTTTGAAAACTCCCATATCTACTGGGTGAAATTCCACACTGTGCCATCACAGCAGCAAGATTTGTGACCTGTTGCCACGAGAAAAGGGCAACCAGTGAAGAACAAACACCATTGTAAATACAACCCATATTTATGCTTATTTATTTTATCTTGTGTCCTTTAACCATTTGTACATTGTTAAAACACTGTATATATATAATATGACATTTGTAATGTCTTTATTGTTTTGAAACTTCTGTATGTGTAATGTTTACTGTTCATTTTTATTGTTTATTTCACTTTATATATTAACTTTATATTTTATCTACCTCACTTAATTTGGCAATGTTAACGCATGTTTCCCATGCCAATAAAGCCCTTGAATTGAAATGAATTGAGAGAGGAGAGAAGAGAGAAGGTCAAAGATGAGGGTAGGCAAAGGGAAGGGAGTGAGTGTGAAGAGAGTGAAAGAAGAAGAGCAACACAGTGATAGACAGAGGCGAAAGGGCAAGAGATGGGTTGCAGAGGGAGGAGGGGAATTGGGAGAGAGTGGTAACAGTGTTAAGAAAGCTGTGACTGCTGTCTACCCTGCTTCTGCTTAGTAACACTCACACATACACACACACACACCTCCAGGGCTTTCCTCTGCTAATTGGCTGAGCCCTTTTGATAAATGAGGGTGGGATGTGTGTGTGTGTCAGGGGGCAGGGGAGTGTGTCTGAGGTGCAGAGGCCGCGGGACTAGCAGGCTCTAGGGAGGAGGCTGAATGTCTTATTGGTGGACGTGGAAGGAGCCCTGGAATCCTCTGAGTCTGCTCCACTGATTCAGCGCCACTGGAGGACAGAGGACACACACAGAAAGACGTGCAGTGGCAAAGACACACTTTCTCCTTCTCTCACACATACACCAGATAATCAGACAGACCGCTAGAAACTCAGAACTCAAGGTCGAGCTGCTGAGAGGAAAGGAGAGGAAATGAGAAGTGAGGGAAAAAGGTGGATGGAAGGGATATGGAGGGGAGAAAGAGAGGGATGACGAGATGGAGGGAGGGGGAGAAGACAAGGAGAGTATAGAGAGAGTCAGAGGAGAGGGAGAGTAATGGACTTGATGGGGAGTAGAGGAGGTGAAAGACATTAGAGAACAACAGTAGAATGAAAGGCAGGAAGGAGAGGTGGTTGAAGGAGAGGAACAGGGGAATGAATATAGTCCAGAGAGAGAAGAGTGAGGACAGGAGAGAAAGAAGGGAATAGACATGAATACAGGAATGAATCAAAGAGACAAGGGGAACAAGGGAACACATCTAGGAAAAGAAACAGGCATGGCAAAAGAGGGTGAGATGACAAAGAATGAGTAAAGATTACACATTAACATTCCATTAGTATTATACAATGGCTTGACATTATCTTTAATTTAAGACAATCATCCACAGAAGCATCTCTCTTTCACCCACCTGTCACCTACACTCCCTCTCTGACCTCTAGGTCATCAGGCTGTACACCTGTCACATATACTCCCTCTCTGACCTCTAGGTCATCAGGCTGATGATTATCCTACATACCTTTCACCTATACTCCCTCTCTGACCTCTAGGTCATCAGGCTGCTGATTATCCTGTACACCTGTCACCTATACTCCCTCTCTGACCTCTAGGTCATCAGGCTGCTGATTATCCTACACACCTTTCACCTATACTCCCTCTCTGACCTCTAGGTCATCAGGCTGCTGATTATCCTGTACACCTGTCACCTATACTCCCTCTCTGACCTCTAGGTCATCAGGCTGTACACCTGTCACCTATACTCCCTCTCTGACCTCTAGGTCATCAGGCTGTACACCTGTCACCTATACTCCCTCTCTGACCTCTAGGTCATCATGCTGCTGATTATCCTGTACACCTGTCACCTATACTCCCTCTCTGACCTCTAGGTCATCATGCTGCTGATTATCCTGTACACCTGTCACCTATACTCCCTCTCTGACCTTTAGGTCATCAGGCTGCTGATTATCCTGTACACCTGTCACCTATACTCCCTCTCTGACCTCTAGGTCATCAGGCTGCTGATTATCCTGTACACCTGTCACCTATACTCCCTCTCTGACCTCTAGGTCATCAGGCTGTACACCTGTCACCTATACTCCCTCTCTGACCTCTAGGTCATCAGGCTGCTGATTATCCTACACACCTGTCACCTATACTCCCTCTCTGACCTCTAGGTCATCAGGCTGCTGATTATCCTACACATCTGTCACCTATACTCCCTCTCTGACCTCTAGATCATCATGCTGCTGATTATCCTGTACACCTGTCACCTATACTCCCTCTCTGACCTCTAGGTCATCATGCTGCTGATTATCCTGTACACCTGTCACCTACACTCCCTCTCTGACCTCTAGGTCATCAGGCTGTACACCTGTCACCTACACTCCCTCTCTGACCTCTAGGTCATCATGCTGCTGATTATCCTGTACACCTGTCACCTATACTCCCTCTCTGACCTCTAGGTCATCATGCTGCTGATTATCCTGTACACCTGTCACCTACACTCCCTCTCTGACCTCTAGGTCATCATGCTGCTGATTATCCTGTACACCTGTCACCTATACTCCCTCTCTGACCTCTAGGTCATCAGGCTGCTGATTATCCTGTACACCTGTCACCTATACTCCCTCTCTGACCTCTAGGTCATCATGCTGCTGATTATCCTGTACACCTGTCACCTATACTCCCTCTCTGACCTCTAGGTCATCAGGCTGCTGATTATCCTGTACACCTGTCACCTATACTCCCTCTCTGACCTCTAGGTCATCAGGCTGCTGATTATCCTGTACACCTGTCACCTATACTCCCTCTCTGACCTCTAGGTCATCAGGCTGCTGATTATCCTGTACACCTGTCACCTATACTCCCTCTCTGACCTCTAGGTCATCAGGCTGCTGATTATCCTGCACGCCTGTCACCATCATGCACCAGCGTCTTTTGACACTCCATGACCTCCTTGATTATCTTCCCTATATCTGTCACTCCCCTCGGTTCTTTCCTCAGGTGATATTGACTGTTTCATGTTGGTGCGTTTGTTTCGTGTTTATTTATTAAAACACTCACTCCCTGTACTTGCTTCCCGACTCTCAGCACAGTCATTACACCAGCGCTTCCCCTCTCTATCCTCTGACTGGGATAATCAGTCAAAGATGGCTTTTACATGGTTGAGATCCCACCCATTCACACACACCTCCCCCTCCTCTCTTTCTGGTGTAATGAATGAGAGGCTCTGTGGTTTTAGAAGTAGGTATCTAGGATTTAAGGGTGAGTTTTTACAGCACAGAGCTGGCCAAGGGGAGACACAGCTTCATGAATGGCTATAAACCCAGAGTAGGAAAGGAAGGAGAGAGACAGGCAGAGAGACAAAAGATACGAGAGGAGATAAAGCCTGATGGATGGTCGTGGAATGAGAGGAGTGGAGAGAAGATCAGGAGGATACTGGACAGCATAGGGCTGGTGTGGTACACAGTGAAGGCTTATCCTGGATGCACCTGAAACACACAGTGTGTGTGTGTGTGTGTGTGTACATGCAATTAACATCCCATCATGCTAAGGGTCATGTATAAAATGCTGGGCAGGCCATTATTTTAGCCATTATTTTGGCTACCATGGCTCTGCCCACATAGGATGACAATGGCCCCATCCACAGGGCACGAGTTGTCACTGAATGGTTGGATGAGCATGAAAATTATGTAAACCATACGCCACGGTCGTCTCAATCACCAGATCTCAAACCAATGGAACACTTATGGGAGATTCTGAGCAACACCTGAGACAGTGTTTTCCACCACCATCAACAAAACACCAAATGATGGGATTTATTGTGGAAGAATGGAGTCACCTCCCTCCAATAGAGTTCCAGACACTTGTAGAATCCATGCCAAGATACATTGAAGATGTTCTGGTGGCTCATGGTGGCCCAACGCCCCACTAAGACACTTGCAGAATCTATGCCAAGGATCGTTGAAGCGGTTCTGTTGGCAAAACGCCCTACTAAGACACTTGCAGAATCTATGCCAAGGCGCATTGAAGCGGTTCTGGTGGCTCGTGGTGGCCCAATGCCCTACTAAGATACTTGTAGAATCTATGCCAAGGTGGATTGAAGCTGTTCTGGCTCGTGGTGGCCCAACGCCCTACTAAGGCACTTGTAGAATCTATGCCAAGGTGCATTGAAGCGGTTCTGGTGGCTCGTGGTGGCACAACGCCCTACTAAGGCACTTGTAGAATCTATGCCAAGGTGGATTGAAGCTGTTCTGGCTCGTGGTGGCCCAACGCCCTACTAAGACACCTGTAGAATCTATGCAAAGGTGGATTGAAGCTGTTCTGGCTCGTGGTGGCCCAACGCCCTACTAAGATAATAAAGATTCTATGCCAAGGCGCATTGAAGCTGTTCTGGCTCGTGGTGGCCCAACGCCTTACTAAGATACTTGTAGATTCTATGCCCAGGTGCATTGAAGCTGTTCTGGTGGCACAACGCCCTACTAAGATACTCGTAGATTCTATGCCAAGGCACATTGAAGCTGTTCTGGTGGCACAACGCCCGACTAAGATACTCGTAGATTCTATGCCAAGGCGCATTGAAGCTGTTCTGGTGGCACAACGCCCGACTAAGATACTCGTAGATTCTATGCCAAGGTGCATTGAAGCGGTTCTGGTGGCTCGTGGTGGCCCAACGCCCTACTAAGATACTCGTAGATTCTATGCCAAGGTGGATTGAAGCTGTTCTGGCTCATGGTGGCACAACGCCCTACTAAGATACTCGTAGATTCTATGCCAAGGTGCATTGAAGCTGTTCTGGTGGCACAACGCCCTACTAAGATACTCGTAGATTCTATGCCAAGGTGCATTGAAGCTGTTCTGGTGGCACAACGCCCGACTAAGATACTCGTAGATTCTATGCCAAGGTGCATTGAAGCGGTTCTGGTGGCTCATGGTGGCCCAACGCCCTACTAAAACACTTGTAGAATCTATGCCAAGGTAAATTGAAGCGGTTCTGGTGGCTCGTGGTGGCCCAACGCCCTACTAAGACACTTGTAGAATCTATGCCAAGGTGCATTGAAGCAGTTCTGGTGGCTCGTGGTGACCCAACGCCCTACTAAGATAATCGTAGATTCTATGCCAAGGCGCATTGAAGCTGTTCTGGCTCGTGGTGGCCCAACGCCCTACTAAGATACTTGTAGATTCTATGCCCAGGTGCATTGAAGCTGTTCTGGTGGCCCAACGCCCTACTAAGATACTCGTAGATTCTATGCCAAGGTGGATTGAAGCTGTTCTGGCTCATGGTGGCACAACGCCCTACTAAGATACTCGTAGATTCTATGCCAAGGCACATTGAAGCTGTTCTGGTGGCTCGTGGTGGCCCAACGCCCTACTAAGATACTCGTAGATTCTATGCCAAGGCGCATTGAAGCTGTTCTGGTGGCACAACGCCCGACTAAGATACTCGTAGATTCTATGCCAAGGTGCATTGAAGCGGTTCTGGTGGCTCGTGGTGGCCCAACGCCCTACTAAGATACTCGTAGATTCTATGCCAAGGTGGATTGAAGCTGTTCTGGCTCATGGTGGCACAACGCCCGACTAAGATACTCGTAGACTCTATGCCAAGGTGCATTGAAGCGGTTCTGGTGGCTCGTGGTGGCCCAACGCCCTACTAAGACACTTGTAGAATCTATGCCAAGGTGCATTGAAGCAGTTCTGGTGGCTCGTGGTGACCCAACGCCCTACTAAGATAATCGTAGATTATATGCCAAGGCGCATTGAAGCTGTTCTGGCTCGTGGTGGCCCAACGCCCTACTAAGATACTTGTAGATTCTATGCCCAGGTGCATTGAAGCTGTTCTGGTGGCCCAACGCCCTACTAAGATACTCGTAGATTCTATGCCAAGGTGGATTGAAGCTGTTCTGGCTCATGGTGGCACAACGCCCTACTAAGATACTCGTAGATTCTATGCCAAGGCACATTGAAGCTGTTCTGGTGGCTCGTGGTGGCCCAACGCCCTACTAAGATACTCGTAGATTCTATGCCAAGGCACATTGAAGCTGTTCTGGTGGCACAACGCCCGACTAAGATACTCGTAGATTCTATGCCAAGGTGCATTGAAGCGGTTCTGGTGGCTCGTGGTGGCCCAACGCCCTACTAAGATACTCGTAGATTCTATGCCAAGGTGCATTGAAGCTGTTCTGGTGGCACAACGCCCGACTAAGATACTCGTAGATTCTATGCCAAGGCGCATTGAAGCTGTTCTGGTGGCACAACGCCCGACTAAGATACTCGTAGATTCTATGCCAAGGTGCATTGAAGCGGTTCTGGTGGCTCGTGGTGGCCCAACGCCCTACTAAGATAATCGTAGATTCTATGCCAAGGTGGATTGAAGCTGTTCTGGCTCATGGTGGCACAACGCCCTACTAAGATACTCGTAGATTCTATGCCAAGGTGCATTGAAGCTGTTCTGGTGGCACAACGCCCTACTAAGATACTCGTAGATTCTATGCCAAGGTGCATTGAAGCTGTTCTGGTGGCACAACGCCCGACTAAGATACTCGTAGATTCTATGCCAAGGTGCATTGAAGCGGTTCTGGTGGCTCATGGTGGCCCAACGCCCTACTAAAACACTTGTAGAATCTATGCCAAGGTAAATTGAAGCGGTTCTGGTGGCTCGTGGTGGCCCAACGCCCTACTAAGACACTTGTAGAATCTATGCCAAGGTGCATTGAAGCAGTTCTGGTGGCTCGTGGTGACCCAACGCCCTACTAAGATAATCGTAGATTCTATGCCAAGGCGCATTGAAGCTGTTCTGGCTCGTGGTGGCCCAACGCCCTACTAAGATACTTGTAGATTCTATGCCCAGGTGCATTGAAGCTGTTCTGGTGGCCCAACGCCCTACTAAGATACTCGTAGATTCTATGCCAAGGTGGATTGAAGCTGTTCTGGCTCATGGTGGCACAACGCCCTACTAAGATACTCGTAGATTCTATGCCAAGGCACATTGAAGCTGTTCTGGTGGCTCGTGGTGGCCCAACGCCCTACTAAGATACTCGTAGATTCTATGCCAAGGCGCATTGAAGCTGTTCTGGTGGCACAACGCCCGACTAAGATACTCGTAGATTCTATGCCAAGGTGCATTGAAGCGGTTCTGGTGGCTCGTGGTGGCCCAACGCCCTACTAAGATACTCGTAGATTCTATGCCAAGGTGGATTGAAGCTGTTCTGGCTCATGGTGGCACAACGCCCGACTAAGATACTCGTAGACTCTATGCCAAGGTGCATTGAAGCAGTTCTGGTGGCTCGTGGTGGCCCAACGCCGTACTAAGATACTCGTAGATTCTATGCCAAGGTGGATTGAAGCTGTTCTGGCTCATGGTGGCACAACGCCCTACTAAGATACTCGTAGATTCTATGCCAAGGTGCATTGAAGCTGTTCTGGTGGCTCGTGGTGGCCCAACGCCCTACTAAGACACTCGTAGATTCTATGCCAAGGTGGATTGAAGCTGTTCTGGCTCATGGTGGCACAACGCCCTACTAAGATACTCGTAGAATCTATGCCAAGGTGCATTGAAGCTGTTCTGGCTCGTGGTGGCACAACGCCCTACTAAGATACTCGTAGATTCTATGCCAAGGCGCATTGAAGCTGTTCTGGCTCGTGGTGGCACAACGCCCTACTAAGATACTCGTAGATTCTATGCCAAGGTGCATTGAAGCGGTTCTGGTGGCTCGTGGTGGCACAACGCACTACTAAGATACTTGTAGAATCTATGCCAAGGTGCATTGATGCTGTTCTGGCTCCTGGTGGCACAACGCCCTACTAAGACACTTGTAGAATCCATGCCAAGGTGCATTGAAGCAGTTCTGGCTTGTGGTGGCCCAACGCCCTACTAAGATACTTGTAGAATCTATGCCAAGGCGCATTGAAGCTGTTCTGGCTCGTGTTGGCCCAAAGCCCTTCTAAGACACTTGTAGAATCTATTCCAAGGTGCATTGAAGTGGTTCTGGTGGCTCGTGGTGGCCCAAAGCCCTACTAAGATACTTGTAGATTCTATGCCCAGGTGCATTGAAGCTGTTCTGGTGGCACAACGCCCTACTAAGATACTCGTAGATTCTATGCCAAGGCGCATTGAAGCTGTTCTGGTGGCACAACGCCCTACTAAGATACTCGTAGATTCTATGCCAAGGCGCATTGAAGCTGTTCTGGTGGCACAACGCCCGACTAAGATACTCGTAGATTCTATGCCAAGGTGCATTGAAGTGGTTCTGGTGGCTCGTGGTGGCCCAACGCCCTACTAAGATACTCGTAGATTCTATGCCATGGTGGATTGAAGCTGTTCTGGCTCATGGTGGCACAACGCCCTACTAAGATACTCGTAGATTCTATGCCAAGGTGCATTGAAGCTGTTCTGGTGGCTCGTGGTGGCCCAACGCCCTACTAAGACACTTGTAGAATCTATGCCAAGGTGCATTGAAGCTGTTCTGGCTCGTGGTGGCCCAACGCCCTACTAAGATACTCGTAGATTCTATGCCAAGGTGCATTGAAGCGGTTCTGGTGGCTCGTGGTGGCACAACGCACTACTAAGATACTTGTAGAATCTATTCCAAGGTGCGTTGAAGCTGTTCTGGCTCCTGGTGGCACAACGCCCTACTAAGACACTTGTAGAATCTATTCCAAGGCGCATTGAAGCTGTTCTGGCTCGTGGTGGCCCAAAGCCCTACTAAGACACTTGTAGAATCCATGCCAAGGTGCATTGAAGCGGTTCTGGCTTGTGGTGGCCCAACGCCCTACTAAGATACTTGTAGAATCTATGCCAAGGCGCATTGAAGCTGTTCTGGCTCGTGGTGGCCCAAAGCCCTACTAAGATACTTGTAGAATCTATGCCAAGGCACATTGAAGCTGTTCTGGTTCGTGGTGGCCCAAAGCCCTACTAAGATACTTGTAGAATCTATGCCAAGGTGCATTGAAGTGGTTCTTTTGGCTCGTGGTGGCCCAAAGCCCTACTAAGATACATGTAGATTCTATGCCAAGGCGCATTGAAACTGTTCTGGTGGCTCGTGGTGGCCCAACGCCCTACTAAGACACTTGTAGAATCTATGCCAAGGTGCATTGAAGCTGTTCTGGCTCGTGGTGGCACAACCTCCTACTAAGATACTCGTAGATTCTATGCCAAGGTGCATTGAAGCGGTTCTGGTGGCTCGTGGTGGCACAACGCACTACTGAGATACTTGTAGAATCTATGCCAAGGTGCATTGAAGCTGTTCTGGCTCCTGGTGGCACAACGCCCTACTAAGACACTTGTAGAATCCATGCCAAGGTGCATTGAAGCGGTTCTGGCTTGTGGTGGCCCAAAGCCCTACTAAGACACTTGTAGAATCTATGCCAAGGTGCATTGAAGTGGTTCTGGTGGCTCGTGGTGGCCCGAAGCCCTATTAAGATACTTGTAGATTCTATGCCCAGGTGCATTGAAGCTGTTCTGGTGGCACAACGCCCTACTAAGATAGTCGTAGATTCTATGCCAAGGCGCATTGAAGCTGTTCTGGTGGCACAACGCCCTACTAAGATACTCGTAGATTCTATGCCAAGTCGCATTGAAGCTGTTCTGGTGGCACAACGCCCGACTAAGATAATCGTAGATTCTATGCCAAGGTGCATTGAAGTGGTTCTGGTGGCTCGTGGTGGCCCAACGCCCTACTAAGATACTCGTAGATTCTATGCCATGGTGGATTGAAGCTGTTCTGGCTCATGGTGGCCCAACGCCCTACTAAGATACTAATAGATTCTATGCCAAGGTGCATTGAAGCGGTTCTGGTGGCTCGTGGTGGCACAACGCACTACTAAGATACTTGTAGAATCTATTCCAAGGTGCGTTGAAGCTGTTCTGGCTCCTGGTGGCACAATGCCCTACTAAGATACTTGTAGAATCTATGCCAAGGAGCATTGAAGCTGTTCTGGTGGCTCGTGGTGGCCCAACGCCCTACTAAGATACTTGTCGAATTTATGCCAAGATGCATTGAAGCTGTTCTGGATCGTGGTGGCCCAACGCCCTACTGAGATACTTGTAGAATCTATGCCAAGGTGCATTAAAGCTGTTCTGGCTCGTGGTGGCCCAACACCCTACTAAGATACTTGTAGAATCTATGCCAAGATGCATTGAAGCTGTTCTGGATCGTGGTGGCCCAACGCCCTACTGAGATACTTGTAGAATCTATGCCAAGGTGCATTGAAGCTGTTCTGGCTCGTGGTGGCCCAAAGCCCTACTAAGATACTTGTAGAATCTATGTCAAGGTGCATTGAAGCGGTTCTGGTGGCTCGTGGTGGCACAACGCCCTACTAAGATACTTGTAGAATCTATGCCAAGGTGCATTGAAGCGGTTCTGGTGGCTCGTGGTGGCACAACGCCCTACTAAGATACTTGTAGAATCTATGCCAAGGTGCATTGAAACTGTTCTGGCTCGTGGTGGCACAACGCCCTACTAAGATACTTGTAGAATCTATGCCAAGGTGCATTGAAGCTGTTCTGGCTCGTGGTGGCCCAACACCCTACTAAGATACTTGTAGAATCTATGCCAAGGTGCATTGAAACTGTTCTGGCTCGTGGTGGCACAACGCCCTACTAAGATACTTGTAGAATCTATGCCAAGGTGCATTGAAGTGGTTCTGGTGGCTCGTGGTGGCCCAACGCCCTACTAAGACACTTGTAGAATCTATGCTAAGGTGCATTGAAGCGGTTCTGGTAGCTCGTGATGACCGAACGCCCTACTAAGACACTTGTAGAATCTATGCCAAGATGCATTGAAACTGTTCTGGCTCGTGGTGGCACAACGCCCTACTAAGATACTTGTAGAATCTATGCCAAGGTGCATTGAAACTGTTCTGGCTCGTGATCGCACAACGCCCTACTAAGATACTTGTAGAATCTATGCCAAGGTGCATTGAAACTGTTCTGGCTCGTGATGGCACAACGCCCTACTAAGATACTTGTAGAATCTATGCCAAGGTGCATTGAAGCGGTTCTGGTGGCTCGTGGTGGCACAAAGCCCTACTAAGATACTTGTAGAATCTATGCCAAGGTGCATTGAAACTGTTCTGGCTCGTGGTGGCACAACGCCCTACTAAGATACTTGTAGAATCTATGCCAAGGTGCATTGAAACTGTTCTTGCTCGTGGTGGCACAACGCCCTACTAAGATACTTGTAGAATCTATGCCAAGGTGCATTGAAACTGTTCTGGCTCGTGATGGCACAACGCCCTACTAAGATACTTGTAGAATCTATGCCAAGGTGCATTGAAACTGTTCTGGCTCGTGATGGCACAACGCCCTACTAAGATACTTGTAGAATCTATGCCAAGATGCATTGAAGCGGTTCTGGTGGCTCGTGGTGGCACAACGCCCTACTAAGATACTTGTAGAATCTATGCCAAGGTGCATTGAAACTGTTCTGGCTCGTGGTGGCACAACGCCCTACTAAGACACTTTATGTTGGTGTTTCCTTTATTTTGGCCCGTTGTTTGCCATATCAAATTGAGTGATGGTGGAGAACCTTTTAAAAACTCTGTTTGTGTGGCTTATTTTATGGAATTAAAGGATGTTAGCCGATTGCCTTGCTTCAACCACTGGGCCAATCACAGGCTGGATTAATAGGAGGCATGTATGAATGTAATCCATCAGAGAGATGCTGGCTCTGGTCTGACCTTATTAACGGTCACTGACCTTATGAATGGACATATTCAACCCTGTAATTATGCCAGCTGAATAAAGGACGAGCAATGTGTGTGTGTGTGTGTGTGTGCGCATGTACGTGCATGTGTGAGAGTGTTACAAAGCAGAAGCAGGGTCGACAGCAATGTCACAGCTATCTCAACAGTGTTAAGACGGGGGAAGAGGTGACAGACACTGTCATATCTCACACAGCAGGGCCCACAGCCATCACACTGCTGGGAGCACTAAGGCAGCTGACCTGGAAGAGTCAAAGATAATACAAAGGACACACACTCTGTCACCAGAAATAATGTTCACAATCACTCAGTCACAACACAGAGGACATTCACACAACAAAACATCATATCATAAAAAAGGTTATGCTTCCTTCCATTGTCTCACACAATGTAAACATATACTGTACACACACACACACACACACACACACAGTAACCCCCATACTCTGTGTGTTTCAGCTGCATCCAGGAGAAGCCTTCACTGTGTACCACACCAGCCCTACGCTGTCCAGTCTGTCCAAACCAGTGGTGCTGTGGACCCAACAGGACGTCTGCAAGTGGCTAAAGAAACACTGTCCACACAACTACCTAACCTATGTAGAAACCTTCTCCCACCACGCTATCACAGGTAATGTGTGGCCTTCTCCCACTATATACTATCACAGGTAATGTGTGGCCTTCTCCCACTATATACTATCACAGGTAATGTGTGGCCTTCTCCCACTATATACTATCACAGGTAATGTGTGGCCTTCTCCCACTATATACTATCACAGGTAATGTGTGGACCCCTCCCACTATATACTATCACAGGTAATGTGTGGCCTTCTCCCACCATATACTATCACAGGTAATGTGTGACCTTCTCCCACCATATACTATCACAGGTAATGTGTGACCTTCTCCCACTATATACTATCACAGGTAATGTATGGCCTTCTCCCACCATATACTATCACAGGTAATGTGTGACCTTCTCCCACCATATACTATCACAGGTAATGTGTGACCTTCTCCCACCATATACTATCACAGGTAATGTGTGACCTTCTCCCACTATATACTATCACAGGTAATGTATGGCCTTCTCCCACCATATACTATCACAGGTAATGTGTGACCTTCTCCCACCATATACTATCACAGGTAATGTGTGGACCCCTCCCACCATATACTATCACAGGTAATGTGTGGCCTTCTCCCACCATATACTATCACAGGTAATGTGTGACCTTCTCCCACCATATACTATCACAGGTAATGTGTGGCCTTCTCCCACCATATACTATCACAGGTAATGTGTGACCTTCTCCCACCATATACTATCACAGGTAATGTGTGGCCTTCTCCCACCATATACTATCACAGGTAATGTGTGGCCGTCTCCCACCATATACTATCACAGGTAATGTGTGGCCTTCTCCCACTATATACTATCACAGGTAATGTGTGGACCCCTCCCGCCATATACTATCACAGGTAATGTGTGACCTTCTCCCAGCATATACTATCACAGGTAATGTGTGGCCTTCTCCCACCATACACTATCACAGGTAATGTGTGACCTTCTCCCACCATATACTATCACAGGTAATGTGTGGTCCCCTCCCACCATATACTATCACAGGTAATGTGTGGCCTTCTCCCACCATATACTATCACAGGTAATGTGTGGTCCCCTCCCACCATATACTATCACAGGTAATGTGTGGCCTTCTCCCACCATATACTATCACAGGTAATGTGTGGCCTTCTCCCACCATATACTATCACAGGTAATGTGTGGCCTTCTCCCACTATATACTATCACAGGTAATGTGTGGTCCCCTCCCACCATATACTATCACAGGTAATGTGTGGCCTTCTCCCACCATATACTATCACAGGTCATGTGTGGCCTTCTCCCACCATATACTATCACAGGTAATGTGTGGTCCCCTCCCACCATATACTATCACAGGTAATGTGTGGCCTTCTCCCACCATATACTATCACAGGTAATGTGTGGCCTTCTCCCACCATATACTATCACAGGTAGTGTGTGTTCTTCTCCCACCATATACTATCACAGGTAATGTGTGACCTTCTCCCACCATATACTATCACAGGTAATGTGTGGCCTTCTCCCACCATATACCATAACATGTAATGTGTGGACCCCTCCCACCATATACTATCACAGGTAGTGTGTGTTCTTCTCCCACCATATACTATCACAGGTAATGTGTGACCTTCTCCCACCATATACTATCACAGGTAATGTGTGGCCTTCTCCCACCATATACTATCACAGGTAATGTGTGGCCTTCTCCCACCATATACTATCACAGGTAATGTGTGGCCTTCTCCCACCATATACTATCACAGGTAATGTGTGACCTTCTCCCACCATATACTATCACAGGTAATGTGTGACCTTCTCCCACCACGCTTTCACAGGAATGTGTGGGACCAGTTCATGCAGGGCTCTGAAAAGGCTTATCCTGAGAAAACAAATCCCCAGAAGTTGTATAGTTCTGTTTAGTTCTGGTTCCATAGCTTAGCTTTTCAACTGTCGGATTTAGGAAGCGGGTTACAGTCTCTCACTAGCAGATGTAAAGACCATTCATGGGAGGTGAGCTAGAAAGTGGGTTATAGGAAGCGGGTTACAGTCTCTCACTAGCAGATGTAAAGACCATTCATGGGAGGTGAGCTAGAAAGTGGGTTATAGGAAGCGGGTTACAGTCTCTCACTAGGAGATGTAAAGACCATTCATGCGATGTGAGCTAAGAAAGAAGGAACGTTGCGTTTTTGGGAAACAAAGGGAAGGCTATGTACACTTGAAGTCGGAAGTTTACAATCACTAAGGTTGGAGTCATTAAAACTTGTTTTCAACCACTCCACACATTTCTTGTTAAAGTTTCGGCATTACGGTTAGGACATTTACTTTGTGCATGACACAAGTACTTTTTCCAACAATTGTTTACAGACAGATTATTTCACTTATACTTCACTGTATCACAATTCCAGTGGGTCAGAAGTTTACATACACTAAGTTGACTGTGCCTTTAAACAGCTTGGAAAATTCCAAAAAATTATGTCATGGATTTAGAAGCTTCTGATAGGCTAATTGACATAATTTGTTGCAAACCGTAGTCTGGCTTTAGGCGGGAGACTCTGGCAGCTCCGGACAGGCGGGAGCACCTGGAGGGAGGAGATGGAGAGACAGCCTGGTGCGTGGGGCTGCCACCGGAGGCCTGGTGCATAGTGGAGGCACCAGATACACAGGGCCGTGGAGGCGCACTGGCGGTCTCGAGGACAGAGCTGGCCCTACTCGTACTCCGCCTCGGTACCGTGCGCATCACCCCATAGCACGGGGCCTGACCAGTCCCATGCTCACCCCGGTAGCACGGGGAGTTGGCTCAGGTCTGCTTCCTGACTCTGCCACACTCCCCGTGTGCCCCCCCAAAAAAATGTTTTAGGGGCTGCCTCTCGGGCTTGCTTGCCAGCCTTGTTCCCACATACCGCTGGTTCCTCTCTCCTGCTGCCTCTGCTCTCCTAGCTGCCTCCACCTGTTCCCATGGAAGGCGATCCCTTCCCACCAGGATCTCCTCCCATGTGTAGACTCCCTTGCCGTCCAGAACTTTATTTAAAAATGACGCTGACAAAACGAAGAACAAAAAAACAACCGTGAAGCTTTGGGCTATGTGCCCTGAACAACTACAAAGTTATCTTCCCACAAAACAGGAGGGAGGAAAGGGTACCTAAGTATAGTTCTCAATCAGAGACAACGATAGACAGATGTCCCTGATTGAGAACCATACCAGGCCAAGACATAGAAATACAAAACATAGAAAAAAGGACATAGAATGCCCACCCTAGTCACACCCTGGCCTAACCAAAATAGAGAATAAAAATACTCTTTATGGCCAGGGCGTGACAATCTTGTGGGAGCAAAACTCAGGACTATGATTACATTTCCATTATTAGCAGCATCTAGGCTGTCCACTTTGAAGAGCCTAGATGCTGCTAATAATGGAAATGTAATCATAGTCATGAGTTTTGCTCCCACAAGATGAACGTACTTTGGTGCGAAAAAAATAATGTCATGGATTTAGAAGCTTCTGATAGGCTAATTGACATAATTTGAGTCATTTGGAGGTGTACCTGTGGATGTATTTCAAGGCCTACCTTCAAACTCAATGCCTCTTTGCTTGACATCATGGAAAACCAAAAGAAATCATCCAAGACCTCAGAGAAAAAATTGTAGACCTCCACAAGTCTGGTTCATCCTTGGGAGAAATTTCCAAATGCCCGAAGGTACCAAGTTCATCTTTACAAACAATAGTACGCAAGTATAAAAACATGGGACCACACAGCCATCATACCACTCAGAAAGGAGACACGTTCTGTCTCCTAGAGATTGTGGTGGAATATTGACTCAGAAATATTACTAGAACTTGTGATTTCAAAATAGACTTTAATACAAAGTAGCAAAGCCGAGCCCCTCCATGGAAAGTCTTTATTATGAACGTAACTGTCACGCCCTGGCCTTAGTTATATTTGTTTTCTTTATTATTTTGGTTAGGTCAGGGTGTGACGAGGGGGATTTTACTGTATTGACTGGTCTAGGGTTTTTTGTATGTTTATGGGGCTGTTTCCTTTCTAGGTAGTTTGTATGTCTATGGTTGCCTAGATTGGTTCTCAATTAGAGGCAGCTGTCTATCGTTGTCTCTGATTGGGAACCATATTTAGGCAGCCATATTCTGTGGGTACTTTGTGGGTGGTTGTCTTCTGTCTTTGTGTCTATGCACCAGATAGGACTGTTTCGGTTGTGTCACATTTGTTGTTTTGTATTTTGTAGTGTTCACGTTTATTGTCCTTATTAAACTTGTTGAACACTAACCACGCTGCATTTTGGTCCTCCTCTCCTTCAACGGAAGAAAACCGTTACAGTAACAGAGCCGAGCCCCTCCATGGAAAAAAATGAATTCTCATATTACAGAGTCCTGCCTTTATAGGATTCTGTCTTTGCATAACGTATAGAGTCCCCTCCCTCTATATGAAAATAGCTCCCTTAACCTTTCTCCATCACTATCTTTCCATCTCAGTTCTTGCTTGTTTACGCCCACATCTGACAGCTGTATAGGTTATAATGGTAGCAGGGCCCTAGTCCTATATGTTCCATTCCTAAAATAGCCATTCTGTCTAAGCTCCTCAAAGTGGACAGCCTAGATGCTGCTAATAATGGAAATGTAATCATAGTCATAAGTTTTGCTCCCACAAGATGAATGTACTTTGGTGCGAAAAATGTAAATCAATCCCACAACAACAGCAAAGGACCTTGTGAAGATGCTGGAGGAAACAGGTACAAAAGTATCTATATCCACAAGTCCTATATCGACATAACCTGAAAGGCCGCTCAGCAAGAAAGAAGCCACTGCTCCAAAACCGCCATAAAAAAAGCCAGACTACGGTTTGCAACTGCACATGGGGACAAAGATCGTACTATTTGGAGAAATATCCTCTGGTCTGATGAACCAATAGTAGAACTGTTTGGCCATAATGACCATCGTTATGTTTGGAGGAAAAAGGGGGAGATTGCAAGCCGAAGAACACAATCCCAAACGTGAAGCACGGGGGTGGCAGCATCATATTGTGGGGGTGCTTTGCTGCAGGAGGGGCTGGTGCACAAAATAGATGGCATCATGTGTGAGGAAAAGTATGTGGATATATTGAAGCAACATCTCAAGACATCAGTCAGGAAGTTAAAGCTTGGTCGCAAATGGGTCTTCCAAATGGACGCTGACCCCAAGCATACTTCCAAAGTTGTTGCAAAATGGCTTAAGGACAACAAAGTCAAGGTATGGAGTGGCCATCACAAAGCCCTGACCTCAATTCCAAAGAAAGATTGTGGGCAGAACTGAAAAAGCGTGTGTGAGCAAGGAGGCCTACAAGGAGGCCTACCTGACTCAGTTACACCAGCTCTGTCAGGAGGAATGGGCCAAAATTCACGAAACATTTGACCCAAGTTTGACTCATGCAGCCAAACATACCCTTGTAAAACTGACTATCCTACCAATCCTCGACTTCGGTGATGTAATTTACAAAATAGTCTCCAACACTCTGCTCAGCAAATTGGATTCAGTCTATCACAGTGCCATCCGTTTTATAACCAAAGCCCCATATATTACCCACCACTGCGACCTGTATGATCTCGTTGGCTGGCCCTCATTACAAATCACTCTCCACCCCACTGGCTCCAGGTCATCTATAAGTCTTTGCTAGGTAAAGCCCCGCCTTATCTCAGCTCACTGGTCACGATAGCAACACCCACCCATAGCACCCACTCCAGAAGGTATATTGCACTGGTCATCCCCAAAGCCAAAACTTCCTTTGGCCTCCTTTCCTTCCAGTTCTCTGCTGCCAATGACTGGAACGAATTGCAAAAATCTTATATCTCCCTCTCTAATTTTAAGCATCTGCTGTCAGAGCAGCTTACCGATCACTGTACCTGCACAGCGCCTATCTTTAAATAGCACACCCAACTACCTCATCCCCATATTATTACTTACCCTCTTGCTCTTTTGCACCCTAGTATCTCTAACTCTGTGTTGTTGTTTGTGTCACACTGCTTTGCTTTATCTTGTCCAGGTCGCAGTTGTAAATGAGAACGTGTTCTCAACTGGCATACCTGGTTAAATAAAGGTGAAATAAATAAAAATATTTGTTTAACAATTTAACAACTTTAACAATTTAAAGGCAATGCTACCAAATACTAATTGAGTGTATGTAAACTTCTGACCAACTGGGAATGTGAAGAAATAAATAAAAGCTTAAATAAATAATTATCTCTGCTATTATTCTGACATTTCCCATTCTTAAAATAAAGTGGTGATCCTAACTGACCTAAGACAGGGAATATTTACTAGGATGAAATGTCAGGAATTGTGAAAAACTGAGTTTAAATGTATTTGGCTACATTGTATGTCAACTTCCAACTTCAGCTGTAGATATGCATAAAAAATCAGCTGTTTCTAGCTATAATAGTCATTTACAACATGAACAATGTATGTTTTTCTGATCAATTTGATGTTATTTTAATGGACAAAAAAACATGCTTTTCTTTCAAAAACAAGGACATTTCTATGTGACCCCAAACTTTTGAACGGTAGTGTATATGCAGGTCTCAGCCACTACCCTGAGAGCACTTGATTCAGTATATTGTGTCAAATGCTATTTTATCTCTGTTCTTTTTTAATCAGGTCGGTAAATAAATATCAATTACAGTCCCATTTCCATTTGCTTTTAACAGTACCAAGAATTAGAACAGGTCATGGTTGAAATAGTTTTAGTCACTCAGTTCCGTGGTCCTGGAATTCTCTCCTGAACATTTAAAAATGTGATGATCTAGTTTCGTTGGTGGAGTTTTAACACTTGATCGATGTAAATATCATAGAAGAGTGTAATTGTCTTTAGCACAGCTGTTTTTAGTATTTAGTTTTTGTTACGTTATGTGTAATTGTTGTACTGTACGTTAGTCTATAGTTAGTCTATAGTTTTGTTTAATATTGTGTTAGTTTATGTCTGAAACGGTGTTCCTCCTGCTGCTATTGGAGCAGGTCTCTCTTGAAAAAGAGATGTTATTTCAATGAGAAAAACCTTGTTAAATAAAGGTTAAAAATTAAATAAAAAACAAATGAAGCTGGTTGAGAGAATGCAAAGAGTGTGGAAAGCTGTTCCGGTCAGCCTCAGAGAACAACATTGACATATACACTGACTCTGTGAGTGAGTTTATAAGGAAGTGCATTAGAGATGTTGTACCCACTGTGACTATTAAAACCTACCCTAACCAGAAACCGTGGCTGGATGGCGGCTTTCGCGCAAAAGTGAATGTGCATTTAACCATGGATAGAGGTATGGGAATATGTCTGAATATAAACAGTGTAGTTATTCCCTCCACAAGGCAATCTAACAAATGAAATGCCAGTACAGGGACAAGGTGGAGTCACAATTCAACGGCTCAGACACGAGACGTATGTGGCAGGGTCTACAGGAAATCACGGACCACAAAAAGAAAACCAGCCACGTCACGGACACGGACGTCACGCTTCCGGACAAACTAAACACCTTCTTTGCCCGCTTTGAGGATAATACAATGCCACCGTCGCGGCCCCCTAACAAGGACTGCACCCCCCGCTCTTTCCTTCTCCGTGGCTGACGTGAGTAAAACATTTAAACATGTTAACCCCCGCAAGGCTCCTGGCCCAGACAGCATCCCTAGCCATGTCCTCAAAGCATGCACAGAACAGCTGGCTGGTGTGTTTATGGACATATTCAAATGCTCCCTATCCCAGTCTGTTGTCCCCACATGCTTCAAGATGGCTACCATTGTTCCTGCATCCAAGAAGGCAACGATGACTGAACTAAATGACTACCGCCCCTTAGCACTCACTTCTGTCATCATGAAGTGCTTTGCGAAACTAGTCAAGGATCATATCACCTCCACCTTACCGACCACCATAGACCCACTTCATTTTGCATACCGCCCCAACAGGTACACAGGCACAACAGGTGCACAGGCAACGCAATCGCCATCACACTGCACACTGCCCTATCCCATTTGGACAAAGGGAATACCTATGTTAGAATGCTGTTCATTGACTACAGCTCAGCATTCAGCACCATAGTACCCTCCAAGCTCATCATCAAGCTGGAGGCCCTGGGTATCAACCCTGCCCTGTGCAATTGGGTCCTGGACTTTCTGACGGGACCCAATTGTGGTGAAGGTAGGAAACAACTTCTCCACTTCACTGACCCTCAACACTGGGGCAACACAAGGGTGCGTGCTCATCCCACTCCTGTACTCCTTACTCACCCACGACTGCGTGGCCATGCACACCTCCAACTCAGTCATTGCAGACGACACACCAGTAGTGGGCTTGATTACCAACAACGACGAGACAGCCTACAGGGAAGAGATGGGGGGGGGACTCGGAGTGTGGTGTCAGGAAAGCAACCTCTCACTCATCGTCAACAAAACAAAGGAGCTGATCGTGGACTTCAGGAAACAGCAGAGGGAGCACCCACCTATCCACATCGAAGGGACAGCAGTAGAGAAGGTGGAAAGTTTTAAGTTACTTGGCGTACACATCACAGACAAACTGAAATGGTCCACTCACACAGACAGTGTGCCGAAGAAGGCGCAACAGCCCCTCTTCAACCTCAGGAGGCTGAAGAAATTTGGCTTGTCACTCAAAACCCGACAAACTTCAACAGATGCACAATCGAGAGCATCCTGTTGGGCTGTTTCACAGCCTGGTATGGCAACTGCACCTCCCTCAAATGCAAGGCTCTCCAGAGGGTGGTGCAGTCTGCACAACGCATCACTGGGTGGAAACTACCTGCCCTCCATAACACCTACAGTATCCGATGTCATAGGAAGGCCGGAAAGATCATCAAGGACATCAACCACCCTAGCCACTGCCTGCTCCCACCACTAGAAGGCAAAGTCAGTACAGGTGCATCAAAGCTGACTGAAAAACAGCTTCTATCTCGAGGCCATCAGACTGCTAAACAACAATCACTAACTCGGAGAGGCTGCTGCCTACATGGAGACCCAATCACTGGCCACTTTAATAAATGGATCACTAGTCACTTTATACATTGCCACTTTAATAATGTTAACATATCTTACATTACTCCTCTTATATGTATATACTGTACCTTGTACCATCTATAGCACCTTGCCTATGCCGTTCAGCCATTGCTCATCCATATACTTACATGTACATATTCTCATTCACCCCATTAGATTTGTGTGTATTAGGTAGTTGTTGGGGAATTGTTAGATTACTTGTTAGATATTACCACACTGTCAGAACTAGAAGCACAAGCATTTTGCTAAACTCTCATTAACATCTGCTAACCATGTCTATGTGACCAATAACATTTGATTTGAGCTGTCATCAAGGTAAAGGGTGGCTACTTTAAAGAATCTCAAATATAAGTATATTTGGATTTGTTTAACACTTTTGTGGTTACTACATGATTCCATATGTGTTATTTCATAGTGTTGATGTCTTCACTACTATTCTACAATGTAAAAAATATTCCAAATAAATAAAAACCCTTGAATGTGTGTCCAAACTTTTGACTGGTACTGAACCAAAATATAAACGCAACATCACCTTGTCAGAGAGAGATTGACATGGTAATCAAAACATACACACCATACACACCAGCCGACACGAAACACAGCTCTTATTTTAAATGTTTCTAAAATAAATGGGATAAATGAATGATGTGAAAATGATTGAAACCATTTTCCTGTTTGACCACTAGGTTTTATTGGTATTATGACACCTCAACTGTGTTATTCTTGTTTCTCTGGTGGGGAGGGATGTGGATAAACTGTTTTTGACTTCACAGTAGCCCAGTGCTATCAGGATACGTGGAATGTCCCTATCCTAAACCCTAACCTTAACCTGTACCCTAACCAAATCAAAATCAAATCAAATTTTATTTGTCACATACACATGGTTAGCAGATGTTAATGCGAGTGTAGCGAAATTCTTGTGCTTCTAGTTCTGACAATGCAGTAATAACGAACAAGTAATCTAACTAACAATTCCAAAAAAACTACTGTCTTATACACAGTGTAAGGGGATAAAGAATATGTACATAAGGATATATGAATGAGTGATGGTACAGAGCAGCATAGGCAAGATACAGTAGATGATATCGAGTACAGTATATACATATGAGATGAGTATGTAAACCAAGTGGCGTAGTTAAAGTGGCTAGTGATACATGTATTACATAAGGATGCAGTCGATGATATAGAGTACAGTATCTACGTATGCATATGAGATGAATAATGTAGGGTAAGTAACATTATATAAGGTAGCATTGTTTAAAGTGGCTAGTGATATATTCACATCATTTCCCATCAATTCCCATGATTAAAGTGGCTGGAGTAGAGTCAGTGTCATTGACAGTGTGTTGGCAGTAGCCACTCAATGTTAGTGGTGGCTGTTTAACAGTCTGATGGCCTTGAGATAGAAGCTGTTTTTCAGTCTCTCGGTCCCAGCTTTGATGCACCTGTACTGACCTCGCCTTCTGGATGACAGCGGGGTGAACAGGCAGTGGCTCGGGTGGTTGATGTCCTTGATGATCTTTATGGCCTTCCTGTAGCATCGGGTGGTGTAGGTGTCCTGGAGGGCTGGTAGTTTGCCCCCGGTGATGCGTTGTGCAGACCTCACTACCCTCTGGAGAGCCTTACGGTTGAGGGCGGTGCAGTTGCCATACCAGGCGGTGATACAGCCCGCCAGGATGCTCTCGATTGTGCATCTGTAGAAGTTTGTGAGTGCTTTTGGTGACAAGCCAAATTTCTTCAGCCTCCTGAGGTTGAAGAGGCGCTGCTGCGCCTTCCTCATGATGCTGTCTGTGTGAGTGGACCAATTCAGTTTGTCTGTGATGTGTATGCCGAGGAACTTAAAACTTGCTACCCTCTCCACTACTGTTCCATCGATGTGGATGGGGGGGTGTTCCCTCTGCTGTTTCCTGAAGTCCACAATCATCTCCTTAGTTTTGTTGACGTTGAGTGTGAGGTTATTTTCCTGACACCACACTCCGAGGGCCCTCACCTCCTCCCTGTAGGCCGTCTCGTCGTTATTGGTAATCAAGCCTACCACTGTTGTGTCGTCCGCAAACTTGATGATTGAGTTGGAGGCGTGCATGGCCACGCAGTCGTGGGTGAACAGGGAGTACAGGAGAGGGCTCAGAACGCACCCTTGTGGGGCCCCAGTGTTGAGGATCAGCGGGGAGGAGATGTTGTTGCCTACCCTCACCACCTGGGGGCGGCCCGTCAGGAAGTCCAGTACCCAGTTGCACAGGGCGGGGTCGAGACCCAGGGTCTCGAGCTTGATGACGAGCTTGGAGGGTACTATGGTGTTGAATGCCGAGCTGTAGTCGATGAACAGCATTCTCACATAGGTATTCCTCTTGTCCAGATGGGTTAGGGCAGTGTGCAGTGTGGTTGAGATTGCATCGTCTGTGGACCTATTTGGGCGGTAAGCAAATTGGAGTGGGTCAAGGGTGTCTGGTAGGGTGGAGGTGATATGGTCCTTGACTAGTCTCTCAAAGCACTTCATGATGACGGATGTGAGTGCTACGGGGCGGTAGTCGTTTAGCTCAGTTACCTTAGCTTTCTTGGGAACAGGAACAATGGTGGCCCTCTTGAAGCATGTGGGAACAGCAGACTGGTATAGGGATTGATTGAATATGTCCGTAAACACACCGGCCAGCTGGTCTGCGCATGCTCTGAGGGCGCGGCTGGGGATGCCGTCTGGGCCTGCAGCCTTGCGAGGGTTAACACGTCTAAATGTCTTACTCACTTCGGCTGCAGTGAAGGAGAGACCGCATGTTTTCGTTGCAGGCCGTGTCGGTGGCACTGTATTGTCCTCAAAGCGGGCAAAAAAGTTATTTAGTCTGCCTGGGAGCAAGACATCCTGGTCCGTGACTGGGCTGGGTTTCTTCCTGTAGTCCGTGATTGACTGTAGACCCTGCCATATGCCTCTTGTGTCTGAGCCGTTGAATTGAGATTCTACTTTGTCTCTGTACTGGCGCTTAGCTTGTTTGATAGCCTTGCGGAGGGAATAGCTGCACTGTTTGTATTCAGTCATGTCACCAGACACTTTGCCCTGATTAAAAGCAGTGGTTCGCGCCTTCAGTTCCACACGAATGCTGCCATCAATCCACGGTTTCTGGTTAGGGAATGTTTTAATCGTTGCTATGGGAACGACATCTTCAACGCACGTTCTAATGAACTCGCACACCGAATCAGCGTATTCGTCAATGTTGTTATCTGACGCAATACGAAACATCTCCCAGTCCACGTGATGGAAGCAGTCTTGGAGTGTGGAGTCAGCTTGGTCGGACCAGCGTTGGACAGACCTCAGCGTGGGAGCTTCTTGTTTTAGTTTCTGTCTGTAGGCAGGGATCAACAAAATGGAGTCGTGGTCAGCTTTTCCGAAAGGGGGGCGGGGCAGGGCCTTATATGCGTCGCGGAAGTTAGAGTAACAATGATCCAGGGTCTTTCCACCCCTGGTTGCGCAATCGATATGCTGATAAAATTTAGGGAGTCTTGTTTTCAGATTAGCCTTGTTAAAATCCCCAGCTACAATGAATGCAGCCTCCGGATAAATCGTTTCCAATTTGCAGAGAGTTAAATAAAGTTCGTTCAGAGCCATCGATGTGTCTGCTTGGGGGGGGATATATACGGCTGTGATTATAATCGAAGAGAATTCTCTTGGTAGATAATGCGGTCTACATTTGATTGTGAGGAATTCTAAATCAGGTGAACAGAAGGATTTGAGTTCCTGTATGTTTCTTTCATCACACCATGTCACGTTGGCCATAAGGCATACGCCCCCGCCCCCGACCTTAACCATAACTCTGACCCTGCCCTAACCTTTTAATTTATTTATTTTTATTTCACCTTTATTTAACCAGGTAGGCAAGTTGAGAACAAGTTCTCATTTACAACTGAGACCTGGCCAAGATAAAGCAATGCAGTTCGACAAATACAACAACACAGACTTACACAGGGAATAAACAAACATACAGTCAATAATACAGTTGAAAAAGTCTATATACAGTGTGTGCAAATGAGGTAGGATAAGAGAGGAAAGCAAATAAATAGGCCATGGTGGCGAAGTAATTACAATATAGCAATTAAACACTGGAATGGTAGGATGTGCAGAAGATGAATGTGCAAGTAGAGATGCTGGGGTGCAAAGTGTATATATACAGGTGCAGTGATCTGTGAGCTGCTCTGACAGCTGGTGCTTAAAGCTAGAGAGGGAGGTAAGAGTCTCCAGCTTCAGAGATTGTTTCAGTTCGTTTCAGGCGTTGGCAACAGAGAACTGGAAAGAGAGGCGGCCAAAGGAAGAATTGGCTTTGGGGGTGACCAGTGAGATATACCTGCTGGAGTGCGTGCTACGGGTGGGTGCTGCTATCGTGACCATCGAGCTGAGATAAGGCGGGGCTTTACCTAGCAGAGACTTGTAGATGACCTGGAACCAGTGGATTTGGCGACGGATATGAAGCGAGTCCCAGCCAACGAGAGCGTACAGGTCGTACTGGTGGGTAGTATATGGGGCTTTGGTGACAAAACGGATGGCATCCAGTTTCCTGAGTAGGGTGTTGGAGGCTATTTTGTAAATGACATCGTCGAAGTCGAGGATCGGTAGGATGGTCAGTTTTACAAAGGTATGTTTGGCAGCATGAGTGAAGGATGCTTTGTTGTGAAATAGGAAGCCAATTCTAGATTTGATTTTGGATTGGAGTGTTTAATGTGAGTCTGGAAGGAGAGTTTACAGTCTAACCAGACACCTAGGTATTTGTAGTTGTCCCCATATTCTAGGTCAGTACCGCCCAGAGTAGTGATGCTGGATGGGCGGGCAGGTGCGGGCAGCGATCGGTTGAAGAGTATGCATTTAGTTTTACTAGCATTTTAAGAGCAGTTGGAGGCCAATAAAGGAAAGTTGTATGGCACTGAATCTCATCTGGAGGTTAGTTACCACGGTGTCCAAATAAGGGCCAGAGTTATACAGAATGGTGTCATCTACGTAGAAGTGGATCACCCGCAGCAAGAGCGACATCATTGATGTATCCAGAGAAGAGAGTCGGCCCGAGAATTGAACCCTGTGGCACCCCCATAGAGACTGCCAGAGGTCCGGACAACAGGCCCTCCGATTTGACGTACTGAACTCTATCAGAGAATTAGTTGGTGAACCAAGCGAGGCAATAATTTGAGAAACCAAGGCTGTTGAGTCTGCCAATAAGAATGTGGTGATTGACAAAGTCGTAAGCCTTGGCCAGGTCGATGAATACGGCTGCACAGTAATGTCTCTTATTGATGGCGGTTATGATTTTGTTTAGTACCTTGAGCGTGGCTGAGGTGCACCCATGACCATCTCTGAAACCAGATTGCACAGTGGAGAAGGTACGGTGAGATTAGAAATGGTTGGTGATCTGTTTGTTATCTTGGCTTTCAAAGACCTTAGAAAGGCAGAGTAGAATAGATATAGATATTAACCCTTACCGTACCATTTTCAATTTCAACTTCAATGGGTAGGGATGACCCAAGGATCCCGAATAAGATGGACCCTTCACGGTAGGCATGCCCATAGCCTGTTTCCTCCTGAATCTTGTTTTGAATTAAGTTCAGTTTGATTTAGAGTTCCTAAGCGAAATACATTTTTGTTCATTGTTTGTTTGTTTTTGTCAGTCATTTTTGCAGACATTCAAGTTGCATCCTAACCACTGCTACCACCATCTTCAAGATAACTGTTGAAAAGTTTAACTTTTTTGAGGGTGCACAAAAGTGAATTTATAGCATATTGTTTCCCAAGTTGTTAGTTGCTACTGGTGGTGGTCTACATGGGTTGTTAGTTGTTACTGGTGGTATCCTATATGGGTTGTTAGTTGCTACTGGTGGTGGTCTACATGGGTTGTTAGTTGTTACTGGTGGTAGTCTACATGGGTTGTTAGTTGTTACTGGTGGTATCCTATATGGGTTGTTAGTTGCTACTTGTGGTAGCCTACATGGGTTGTTAGTTGCTACTGGTGGTAGAGAAAACCGAGACTGGATCAACAACATTGGAGCTACTCTACAATACCTACCTAAATGACAGAGTGAAAAGAAGGAAGCCTGTACAGAATAACAATATTCCAAAACATGCATCCTGTTTGCAATAAGGCACTAAATTAAACAACTCTTTATATTTTCAAGCATGGTGGTGGGTGCATCATGTTATGGGTATGCTTGCCATCGGCAAGGACTAGGGAGTTTTTTAGGATAAAAAGAAACGGAATAGAGCTAAGCACAGTCGAAATCCTAGAGGAGAACCTGGTTCAGTCTGCTTTCCAACAGACACTGGGAGACCTTTCAGCAGGACAATAACCTTAAACACAAGGCCACAAATAAACTGAAGTTGCTTACAACATTTGATGATCCTGAATGGCGTACTTACAGTTTTGACTTAAATTGGTTTGAAAATCTATGGTAAGACTTGAAAATGTCTGTGTAGCAATGATCAACAACCAACTTGACAGAGCTTGAAGAATGTTCTGAAGAATAATGTGCAAATATGGTACATTCCAGGTGTGCAAAGCTCTTCGAGACTTACCCTGACAGACTCACTGTAATCACTGCTAAAGGTGATTCTAACATGTACTGACTCAGGGGTGTGAATACTTATGTATTCTGTATTTCATTTTCAATGTGCAAAATGTTAAAAACATTGTTTGTGGCTTTATCATTATGGGGTATTATATGTAGATGGATGAGAATTTAAAAAAATTAAATCCATTTTGAATTCAGGCTTCAACTCAACAGAATGTGGAATGAGTCAAGGGGTATGAATGCTTTCTGAAAGCTCTGTAACTATGCAGATAGGCCTGCTATAACTGACAGAGATGTATTCATTTGAAGTAGCAGAAACCTATACAATCTGGCTAACGACCAAGCACATCTCCAGCCAAGTCAGAATCCGCCTGTCTTGCACTAACCAAACCTCCGCATGGCCTGGTGAGATTTACATTTTCACACTCCGTCTGTGACAGAATCATGTACAGCACATGTCAAACTCAATGCCTGTAGAAGGTGGTTTGAGTAAACAGCAAACAACAAAAAATCTGGAAACGGACATTAAAATGACTTAAAAGAAATCGATACTGTGTAGAAATGATCATGAACATATATTTATAGTCTCTTCTATCTGTCCAGCTTGCTAATAGTCATCGAAACGAAAGCTAGGGAGTCAGGGAGCATAGAAAAATCCAAAAGTTATGGTAACTATTTTTAGCTCATTTGGAGGGCGAGGAAATGTAACACATTTGAAGTGCGGCACCCCGGACCTTGAATGTGGCCCACAGGGAAATACGTTCGACACCCCTGATGTACAGAATCAGTGTACGTGTTTGTGTGTGTGTGATAGGCCTACCAACCCAGGGGCATGGATTCGGACTCAGTCAAAAACATTTCAAACCAGTAGTTTATGTACAGTAGGCTACAAATGTCATATCTTAAATTGATCATTCTGTCATTGCAGAGAATTTTTGCTGCACTGCAGGAAATTCAAATGATCCTCATGATTTACATAAATTCACTGAAAACCTGCAGTTTTCTGTATATCACTAGATCTCACACATAAACTACATCCTGTAGCCTATGAAAACAAATTTCCCGTTAGGAATGATCACTCTTTTACGTTTTTATAATCGAATCCTCCTGCTGCAGGATTATTTCACTCCTGATGAAACTGGTCAAATTAAGATCCGACATCTGTAGGCCTTAGGGAGGGGCCAACCGGTTTCAAATTGTATGAAGCTGCCACACAGGGCATTTTCTGATCTCTTGAATTTGTAGTTAAGTGTAATTTCTGTGGCTTACATGATGGGAATGTCTCCCTTTTGCCCTCAGAACTTCTTTATCACCAATTAACTGTGTGGGTGGAAGCAACAAAGATATTTCTGCAGAAACAGAAGAAAGTTCTTAGTCATTCCACCAATTTGGTGCCTTTTAAAATTTGTATATCTTACCCCCTTTTTTCTCCCCAAATTCATATCCAATTGTTAGTAATTACTATCTTGTCTCATCGCTACAACTCCCGTACAGGCTCGGGAGAGACGAAGGTTGAAAGCCATGCGTCCTCCGAAACACAACCTAACCGCACTGCTTTTTAACACAGCGTGCATCCAACCAGGAAGCCAGCCATGTGTGGGAGGAAACACTGTGCACCGGGATAGCGAGCACTGCACCCAGCCCGCCACAGGAGTCGCTGATGTGCGATGAGACAAGGATTTCCCTACCGGCCAAACCCTCCCTAACCCGGATGACACTAGGCCAATTGTGCGTTGCCCCACAGACCTCCCGGTCGCGGCCGGCTGCGATGGAGCCTGCCGCGACCCAGAGTCTCTGGTGGTACAGCTAGCGCTGCGATGCAGCCACGGCGCCACCCGGGAGGTCCCAATTTGGTGCCTTTTGAGAAGTGTAACTTTTGATGTCCCCTAATTTTAACCGTCTGTCATAAAGAGCACATGTTCAACTTTGTCAACAAAAATGTTTTCCCATCTAAATAAATGACTATAATAAGTGCCTATTCAGTGTCAAATAAAGTAACAGGGTTAAATCCGCCATTAATCCTGACAGGGGGAATGGAAGACGTACAGGGACCCGCTCAGTCTTCCAGATTTATTGAATAATCCATGTGGTCTATATTAAAGGGCACTCAATTTAATATAACAGGCTTAAATTCAATATTCACAATTTCTGCTTAAAATATCAAAGGACGCAAAAGGCCCTGTTTTAGTGGGACAAGGCTTCTATCTACTGTTCTTTTCCCTTCTCTCTACTCCTTCTATTTGAGGGCTATGCCCTGAAGGCCATTATTAGGCTCTGTATTAATTATGTCGGAGGGGAATTGGATTGGAGCTCTTTCATCTGCTTTGTCTCATTTGTACACAAAGGAACCAAGGGCAGCGCTTTTCTAGGACACCATGTTTCTGGGGGCAGGAAGGAGAGACCCACTGGCTGGGGTGGGAGGGAGGGAGAGGGTTGCACAGAGAGGTGTGTGGGCTGAAAGCACCTTATCTCAGAAAATACGTAGTTTAAAGAGGAACACAATCCCTCAAATGGACAAAGACTGGGAACAACGCCCCTAACGCGCACACATACACTCTCTCTCTCTCTCTGTGTCTCTCTCTGTGTCTCTCTCTGTGTCTCTCTCTGTGTCTCTCTCTCTCTCTCTCTCTGTGTCTCTCTCTCTCTCTTTGTGTCTCTCTCTCTCTCTTTATGTCTCTCTCTCTCTTTGTCTCTCTCTGTCTGTCTCTCTCTCTCTCTGTCTCTCTCTCTCTCTGTCTCTCTCTCTCTCTCTGTCTCTCTCTCTCTCTCTCTCTCTCTCTCTCTCATATATATATATATATATATATATATATATATATATATATATATATATATCTCATATATACAGTGCCTTGCGAAAGTATTCGGCCCCCTTGAACTTTGCGACCTTTTGCCACATTTCAGGCTTCAAACATAAAGATATAAAACAATTTTTTTGTGAAGAATCAACAACAAGTGGGACTCAATCATGAAGTGGAGCGACATTTATTGGATATTTCAAACTTTTTTAACAAATCAAAAACTGAAAAATTGGGCGTGCAAAATTATTCAGCCCCTTTACTTTCAGTGCAGCAAACTCTCTCCAGAAGTTCAGTGAGGATCTCTGAATGAACCAATGTTGACCTAAATGACTAATGATGATAAATACAATCCACCTGTGTGTAATCAAGTCTCCGTATAAATGCACCTGCACTGTGATAGTCTCAGAGGTCCGTTAAAAGCGCAGAGAGCATCATGAAGAACAAGGAACACACCAGGCAGGTCCGAGATACTGTTGTGAAGAAGTTTAAAGCCGGATTTGGATACAAAAAGATTTCCCAAGCTTTAAACATCCCAAGGAGCACTGTGCAAGCGATAATATTGAAATGGAAGGAGTATCAGACCACTGCAAATCTACCAAGACCTGGCCGTCCCTCTAAACTTTCAGCTCATACAAGGAGAAGACTGATCAGAGATGCAGCCAAGAGGCCCATGATCACTCTGGATGAACTGCAGAGATCTACAGCTGAGGTGGGAGACTCTGTCCATAGGACAACAATCAGTCGTATATTGCACAAATCTGGCCTTTATGGAAGAGTGGCAAGAAGAAAGCCATTTCTTAAAGATATCCATAAAAAGTGTCGTTTAAAGTTTGCCACAAGCCACCTGGGAGACACACCAAACATGTGGAAGAAGGTGCTCTGGTCAGATGAAACCAAAATGGAACTTTTTGGCAACAATGCAAAACGTTATGTTTGGCGTAAAAGCAACACAGCTCATCACCCTGAACACACCATCCCCACTGTCAAACATGGTGGTGGCAGCATCATGGTTTGGGCCTGCTTTTCTTCAGCAGGGACAGGGAAGATGGTTAAAATTGATGGGAAGATGGATGGACCCAAATACAGGACCATTCTGGAAGAAAACCTGATGGAGTCTGCAAAAGACCTGAGACTGGGACGGAGATTTGTCTTCCAACAAGACAATGATCCAAAACATAAAGCAAAATCTACAATGGAATGGTTAAAAAATAAACATATCCAGGTGTTAGAATGGCCAAGTCAAAGTCCAGACCTGAATCCAATCGAGAATCTGTGGAAAGAACTGAAAACTGCTGTTCACAAATGCTCTCCATGTAACGGCGTTCTTCGTTTGTTGAAAGAGAGTCGGACCGAAATGCAGCGTGGTGGTTACTCATGTCTTTAATGAATGAAAAGTGACGATACATGAAATAACTATACAAAATACGAAAACAACAAACGGAACGTGAAACTTATTACAGCCTATCTGGTGAACACTACACAGAGACAGGAACAATCACCCACGAAATACAAAGCGAACTCAGGCTACCTAAATACGGTTCCCAATCAGAGGCAACAAGAAGCACCTGACTGCTGATTGAGAACCGCCTCAGGCAGCCAAGCCTACACTCGACACACCCCTAATCAACCAAATCCCAATGCCTACAAAAAAAAACAATACGACAACACAATAACCCATGTCACACCCTGGCCTGAACAAATAATTAAAGAAAACACAAAATACTAAGACCAAGGCGTGACACTCCATCCAACCTCACTGAGCTCGAGCTGTTTTGCAAGGAGGAATGGGAAAAAATTTCAGTCTCTCGATGTGCAAAACTGATAGAGACATACCCCAAGCGACTTACAGCTGTAATCACAGCAAAAGGTGGCGCTACAAAGTATTAACTTAAGGGGGCTGAATAATTTTGCACGCCCAATTTTTCAGTTTTTGATTTGTTAAAAAAAAAAATCCAACAAAAATATCCAATAAATTTCGTTCCACTTCATGATTGTGTCCCACTTGTTGTTGATTCTTCACAAAAAAATACAGTTTTATATCTTTATGTTTGAAGCCTGAAATGTGGCAAAAGGTCGCAAAGTTCAAGGGGGCCGAATACTTTCGCAAGGCACTGTATATATATATATATATATATATATATATATATATTTACAGTGTTGTAACAATGTACAAATGGTTAAAGTACACAAAGGAAAATAAATAAGCATAAATATGGGTTGTATTTACAATGGTGTTTGTTCTTCACTGGTTGCCCTTTTCTTGCGGCAACAGGTCACACATCTTGCTGCTGTGATGGCACACTGTGGAATTTCACCCAGAAGATATGGGAGTTTATCAAAGTTGGATTTGTTTTCAAATTCTTTGTGTATCTGTGTAATCTGGGGGAAATATGTCTCTAATATGGTCATACATTGGGCAGGAGGTTAGGAAGTGCAGCTCAGTTTCCACCTCATTTTGTGGGCAGTGAGCACATAGCCTGTCTTCTCTTGAGAGCCATGTCTGCCTACGCCGGCCTTTCTCAATAGCAAGGCTATGCTCACTAAGTCTGTACATAGTCAAAGCTTTCCTTAAATTTGGGTCAGTCACAGTGGTCAGGTATTCTGCCACTGTGTACTCTCTGTTTAGGGCCAAATACCATTCTAGTTTGCTCTGTTTTTTTGTTAATTCTTTCCAATGTGTCAAGTAATTATATTTTTGTTTTCTCATGATTTGATTGGGTCTAATTGTGCTGCTGTCCTGGGGCTCTGTGGGGTGTGTTTGTGTTTGTGAACAGATTCCCAGGACCAGCTTGCTTAGGGGACTCTTCTCCAGGTTCATCTCTCTGTAGGTGATGGCTTTGTTATGGAAGGTTTGAGAATCGCTTCCTTTTAGGTGGTTATAGAATTTAACGGCTATTTTCTGGATTTTGATAATTAGTGGGGATCGGTTTAATTCTGCTCTGCATGCATTATTTGGTGTTCTACGTTGTACACGGAGGATATTTTTGCAGAATTCTGCATGCAGAGTCTCAATTTGGTGTTTGTCCCATTTTGTGAAGTCTTGGTTGGTGAGCTGACCCCAGACCTCACAACCATGAAGGGCAATGGGCTCTATGACTGATTCAAGTACTTTTAGCCAGATCCTAATTGGTATGTTGAAATGTATGTTCCTTTTGATGGCATAGATCGTGGAAGTTACCTGTGGCACTGATGTTTAGGCCAAGGTATGTACAGTTTTTTGTGTGCTCTAGGGCAACAGCGTCTAGATGGAATTTGTATTTGTGGTCCTGGCGACTGGACCTTTTTTGGAAGACCATTATTTTGGTCTTACTGAGATTTACTGTCAGGGCCCAGGTCTGACAGAATCTGTGCAGAAGATCTAGGTGCTGCTGTAGACCCTCCTTGGTTGGTGACAGAAGTACCAGATCATCAGCAAACAGTAAACATTTGACTTCGGATTCTAGTAGGGTGAGGCCGGGTGCTACAGACTTTTTTGGTGCCCACGCCAATTTGTTTATATACATGTTGGAGAGGGTGGGGCTTAAGCTGCATCCCTGTCTCACCCCACGACCCTGTGTGAAGAAATGTGTGTGTTTTTTGACAATTTTACCTGCACACTTGTTGTTTGTTTACATGGATTTTATAATGTCGTATGTTTTACCCCCAACACCACTTTCCATCAATTTGTATAGCAGACTTTCATGCCAAATTGAGTCAAAGGCTTTTTTTGAAATCAACAAAGCATGAGAAGACTTTGCCTTTGTTTTGGTTTGTTTGATTGTCAATTAGGGTGTGCAGGGTGAATACATGGTCTGTTGTACGGTAATTTGGGAAAAATCCTATTTGACATTTGCTCAGTACATTGTTTTCATTGAGGAAATGTATGAGTCTGCTAATGATAATAAAGAGGATTTTCCCAAGGTTACTGTTGATGCATATTCCACGGTAGTTAATGGGGTCCAATTTGTCTCCACTGTTGTGGATTGGGGTGATCAGTCCTTGGTTCATTGTTCATTTTCTTCAGATTTCTATTTGAGATTTTTAGATTAGATAGGGAAGCTGAGAGGTCAAATATACTGTTTTCTACTGCCATGTTTATACCTTCACTATTACAATAAAACCTTTTGTCCAGGAAATTGTCTAGAAGGGATTGAATTTGTTGTTGCCTAATTGTTTTTTGGTAGGTTTCCAAACTGCATTCCTTCCATCTATAGCATTTCTTAATGTTACTCAGTTCCTTTGGCTTTGATGCCTCATGATTGAGTATTGCCCTGTTCAAGTAGACTGTGATTTTGCTGTGGTCTGATAGGGGTGTCAGTGGGCTCACTGTGAACGCTCTGATAGACTCTGGGTTGAGGTCAGTGATGAAGTAGTCTACAGTACTACTGCCAAGAGATGAGCTACAGGTGTACCTAACATAGGAGTCCCCTCGAAGCCTACTATTGAAACATTGTGTCAATATTGCCAAAGCAACAATGTATACAATATACATTGTAACAAAATTATAAATGATAGCAAATAATAAAATAAAATGGTAGTAAATAATAATACAAAATTAAATACAAAAATAATAACAATAAAATGGTAACAGTCAATAGTAGAAATGTAATAAATATAAAATCAAATTATGGAAAATGAAACTATAACTAACTCTTAACTAAATAACGGTCATCTACTCCTTTATATCAGTACTACAACTACCATCATCATTACAACTAGTACTACTACCATCACTAAACTGTTATCATTACCATTACCACCCATACCACTACTATTTGGAATGATAAACAACAATAATAATAGTAATAACAAGTAAGTTACTGTTTACTATGCAGATGACTATTATTCATTATTATATGGCAGGAAAATACATATTATTATTATTATTATTTTATTTTTTTATTTCACCTTTATTTAACCAGGTAGGCTAGTTGAGAACAAGTTCTCATTTGCAACTGCGACCTGGCCAAGATAAAGCATAGCAGTGTGAACAGACAACACAGAGTTACACATGGAGTAAACAATTAACAAGTCAATAACACAGTAGGAAAAAAGGGGAGTCTATATAACATTGTGTGCAAAAGGCATGAGGAGGTAGGCGAATAATAAAAATTTTGCAGATTAACACTGGAGTGATAAATGATCAGATGGACATGTACAGGTAGAGATATTGGTGTGCAAAAGAGCAGAAAAGTAAATAAATAAAAACAGTATGGGGATGAGGTAGGTAAAAATGGGTGGGCTATTTACCAATAGACTATGTACAGCTGCAGCGATCGGTTAGCTGCTCAGATAGCAGATGATTGAAGTTGGTGAGGGAGATAAGTCTCCAACTTCAGCGATTTTTGCAATTCATTCCAGTCACAGGCAGCAGAGAACTGGAATGAAAGGCGGCCAAATGAGGTGTTGGATTTAGGGATGATCAGTGAGATCCACCTGCTGGAGCGCGTGCTACGGATGGCTGTTGCCATCGTGACCAGTGAACTGAGATAAGGCGGAGATTTACCTAGCATGGACTTGTAGATGACCTGGAGCCAGTGGGTCTGGCGACGAATATGTAGCGAGGGCCAGCCGACTAGAGCATACAAGTCGCAGTGGTGGGTGGTATAAGGTGCTTAGAGGTGGATCAGGGAATCGCCCGCAGCAAGAGCAACATCATTGATATATACAGAGAAAAGAGTCGGCCCGAGGATTGAACCCTGTGGCACCCCCATAGAGACTGCCAGAGGACCGGACAGCATGCCCTCCGATTTGACACACTGAACTTTGGCTGCAAGAGGAGCCATTGCTCCTTCGCCCATGGGTATTTTTTGATTTTCCTCTGGGTTTAATTTGTAAAAATTTGGAATAAATGTAGACATTTCTGTGAATAATGAATCTCTTTGTGAGGAATATTTATCACAGTAAAGGAGAAAGTGCATCTCTGTCTCTACCTCCCCTGTCATGCAGTGACCACATACACGCTCCTCTTTGGGTAGCCATGTCTTTTTATGTCTGCCGGTTTCTATTGCCAATCGGTGGTCACTCAGCCTGTACTTGGTAAGGATCTGTCTCTGCTTCGTATCTCTGACAGAGTAGAGGGTCAGATAGCAATTTAGTCGGCTTTGGGATTTTGTTTCATTTTTCCAATGTTGTAAATATGATTCCTTTGATTGGTTCATGATTTTGTTTATTGGACCAAAATACTTGACAGTGTAATCGTACCTATAGCTCTTTATGGAAGTGAGGTTTGGGGGACACTCAATAAACTGGATATTAAGTTCTGCTTTTCTGATGTATCAAATACTTATGTCATGCAAAAAAATGCAAATTAATTACTTAAAAATCATACAATGTGATTTTCTGAATTTTTGATTTTCTGATTCCGTCTCACACTGTTGAAGTGTACCTATGATAAAAATTACAGACCTCTACATGCTTTGTAAGTAGGAAAACCTGCAAAATCGGCAGTGTATCAAATACTTGTTCTCCCCACTGTATATATATATATATATATATATATATTTACATACACACGCATACATACATACGTACATACGTATATATACATACATATACACATATACGCACATATACATACATATACATACACACACACACGCGGGTGCACACACACACACCATTACATAGTATTATTATTATAATACCGGTGTCAATAAAATTAAGAATAGATGTAAACAAATGAATAAGAATGGAATAAGATTGCACATAAAATAAGTACAATGCAGTGTGTGTGTGTGTGTGTGTGTGTGTGTGTGTGTGTGTGTGTGTGTGTGTGTGTGTGTGTGTGTGTGTGTGTGTGTGTGTGTGTGTGTGTGTGTGTGTGTGTGTGTGTGTGTGTGTGTGTGTGTGTGTGTGTGTGTGTGTGTGAATTAAAGGGACTGTCTAGCTCAGTAGTCTGCATATTAGTTGCAGGAGTTGGCGCACCTCTCCTATCTCTGATAGTTCTAGGTGTCTTCTGCCAGAGGTTACCTCGGCATATGTAGGCTGATGATCTGACTGATACATGAGAGCTGTGTTGTGATGGGCCAGGTCTAGTAGAGCTGTGTTGTGATGGGCCAGGTCCAGTAGAGCTGTGTTGTGATGGGCCAGGTCTAATAGAGCTGTGTTGTGAGGGGCCAGGTCTAGTAGAGCTGTGTTGTGAGGGGCCAGGTCTAGTAGAGCTGTGTTGTGATGGGCCTGGTCTAGTAGAGCTGTGTTGTGATGGGCCAGGTCTAGTAGAGCTGTATTGTGATGGGCTGGGTCTAGTAGAGCTGTGATGTGATGGGCTGGGCTGGGTATAGTAGAGCTGTGTTGTGATGGGTCTTGTCTAGTAGAGCTGTGTTGTGATGGGCTGGATCTAGTAGAGCTGTGTTGTGATGGGCTGGGCTGGGTCTAGTAGAGCTGTGTTGTGATGGGTCTGGTCTAGTAGAGCTGTGTTGTGAATGGACAGGTCTAGTAGAGCTGTGTTGTCATGGGACGGGTTTAGTAGAGCTGTGTTGTGATGGGACGGGTCTAGTCGTGCTGTCCTGAGGCGGGTCTGGTCTGGTAAATCTGTGTGGTGTTGGGTCTGGTCTAGTAGAGCTGTGTTGTGATGGGCTGGGTCTAGTAGAGCTGTGTTGTGATGGGCCATGTCTAGTAGAGCTGTGTTGTGATGGGCCTGGTCTAGTAGAGCTGTGTTGTGATGGGCTGGGTCTAGTAGAGCTGTGTTGTGAATGGACAGGTCTTGTAGAGCTGTGTTGTCATGGGACGGGTCTAGTAGAGCTGTATTATGATGGGACAGGTCTAGTAGAGCTGTGTTGTCATGGGACGGGTCTAGTAGAGCTGTGTTGTGATGGGCCAGGTCTAGTAGAGCTGTGTTGTGATGGGCAGGGTCTAGTAGAACTGTGTTGTGATGGGACGGGTCTTATCGTGCTGTCCTGAGGCGGGTCTGGTCTGGTAAATCTGTGTTGTGTTGGGCCCGGTCTAGTAGAGCTGTGTTGTGATGGGCCAGGTCTAGTAAAGCTGTGTTGTGATGGGCCAGGTCTAGTAGAGCTGTGTTGTGATGGGCAGGGTCTAGTAGAGCTGTGTTGTGATGGGCCAGGTCTAGTAGAGCTGTGTTGTGATGGGCCAGGTCTAGTAGAGCTGTGTTGTGATGGGCAGGGTCTAGTAGAGCTGTGTTGTGATGGGACGGGTCTAGTCGTGCTGTCCTGAGGCGGGTCTGGTCTGGTAAATCTGTGTTGTGATGGGCCTGGTCTAGTAGAGCTGTGTTGTGATGGGCCTGGTCTAGTAGAGCTGTGTTGTGATGGGCCAGGTCTAGTAGAGCTGTGTTGTAATGGGCCAGGTCTAGTAGAGCTGTGTTGTGATGGGCCAGGTCTAGTAGAGCTGTGTTGTGATGGTACGGGTCTAGTCGTGCTGTCCTGAGGCGGGTCTGGTCTGGTAAATCTGTGCTGTGTTGGGCCTGGTCTAGTAGAGCTGTGTTGTAATACGCCCTGTCTGGCTCTTTTCTCCTGGGGATCGTGGAGGTACTGTTGTTTCAGAAGGTGGGGCGGGGGACCTCTGTTGCTGGGGTGATGGCTGTGTGGGTCCCTGCCAAGTGTTGCATCTTTTAGGTCCTTGGAAAAGGTTCTGATACTGTCCTGATCAAGATGTACATTATGGTATAATTGTTGACATGTCAGAGTGGGGTGGTGAGCCGTTCTGACGTTGAGCAGTGAGGCACAGTCCACAGTGATCTGTTGATTTATTTTGTCGATCAACTTTCCCGGGAAGTCTTTTCTTGGTAGGAGGGTGGACAGAACTATATTGGTTGTTGGGAACATAGCCTGTGCCAGTTTTGACACTCTTCTCACTGCTCCAGATACATTTTCACCTTTGGCATGAAGGTGGTTTATGCCAGTGTGGATGATGATGTTGTCAGGGGTGTCAATCCTGGTCTGACTGAGTAGCTGCACTGCACAGTTGTAGGATTACCAGAACTTTTACACCTGGTGTCTAGGGAATAATCTTTCCTGGACTAAGAACTCTCTCTGTCTCTCTCTCTCTCTCTCTCTCTCTCTCTTGTCCTGGTCTGGCTGCTGTCCTCTTGGGTCCCTTATAGAATGAGTGTTAGTAGAACAGTAAAAGGCTACCTGTGTTGCTTGTGTATTACGCTGACAGCTGGTGTAAGTGATGTCATCAAGGGGATACCCAAGGCCTTGTCCAGTGTAAAGGGAGATAAGACAGAGAGAGAGGAGAGTGGTAGATAACACAGAAATCTTATCAACTAGCCTGATAACTTCTATACTAGGTATGGAGGGAGGGAGAGAAGAGGAGAAGAGATGAGTTGGATGTATCTGCCAGCTCTGAGATCAGAGGCTTGTTTTTGTTTTGTATTGTCACTTGCTCGCAAGCCAGCGTGCAACTATGTGTGTGTGCCTGTGACTATGTGTGCGGTTGTGTGGATGACTGTGTGTGTGTCTATGCTGGGTTTTTGCCCTGTGTCAATGTTCAGAGAGGTAAATGAAAATGGATGGATTGATTAGGAGAGCTAACAGTATGAGTAATGTGTCTAATTATCATGTAAACCCTGGGCTGCTACAGCTATGATGGATTCCTGCACTCTCAATGATTGAAGGACAATCCCCTACCGTTCGGAAGTGTGCATAACGCATGTGTCATCTCTGGTCTCTGTGTTTCTGTGTGTGTGTTTGTCATCCCCTCTCTCTCCCTGTGTAAAGCGGATGCTTACTGTGATTAATGGTATGTTAAATGTGTGTGGCCCTGGGAGTCCAACACCTTGGTGTTCTAGTTGAGACACCCTCAGTAAATCATCTGGCTGAATAAACCTCACTGAGCTGTCCTGCTCGCTGTCATTAATTCAACCACTCGTGGGTAAAGCAGAGAAAACAAAGTTAACGCTTAGCTATAAATCAGCAGGAATAACAGCATACACACACACACACACACGAGTTTGGAGGGTACTATGGTGTTAAATGCTGAGCTGTAGTCGATGTACAGCATTCTCACATAGGTATTCCTCTTGTCTAGATGGGTTAGGGCCGAGAGAGACAGAGAGAAACACACACACACACACACACACACAGACAGCACATGCATCTGCACTCCATTACAAACACAAAGTAAAAGCACTGCCTACATTACAAATGTCACGCAATTCCTCCTGATTCTGGTACTGAGGCTCAAACCCAGGACCTCTGCCATGCTAGCACACAAGACTGCCCTCCCAAAGCTTCTGATTCTGGTACTGAGGCTCAAACCCAGGACCTCTGCCATAATAGCACACAAGACTGCCCTCCCAAAGCTCCTGATTCTGGTACTGAGGCTCAAACCCAGGATCTCTGCCATGCTAGCACACAAGACTGCCCTCCCAAAGCTTCTGATTCTGGTACTGAGGCTCAAACCCAGGACCTCTGCCATGCTAGCACACAAGACTGCCCTCCCGAAAGCTTCTTGCCAGTCAGCACCACAGAAAAACTATCTATTTGGCAGTGCAAGTGGGGACAATTCAGGCTGAGGAGTGAGTTTCACACATCCAGCCAGCTCATTTTCGACTGCAGTCCCTTGGCAGGTTATTAAAAATAATGAAAATGTCAACACAGACAGACAATGAGCAACGAATGACAAGCAACACTTTTTATTTGTTATTTTATTAACCCTCCTCTTCAGAGGACACATATCTGGTGTGTTTTACAGCTTTTCTGCTACACATACATACATTCCACCTACACATTCTGCTACATATACATACATTCCACCTACACATTCTGCTACATATACATACATTCTGCTACATATACATACATTCTGCTACATATACATACATTCCACCTACACATTCTGCTACATATACATACATTCTGCTACATATACATACATTCTGCTACATATACACACATTCTGCTACATATACATACATTCTGCTACATATACATACATTCTGCTACATATACATACATTCTGCTACATATACATACATTCTGCTACATATACATACATTCCACCTACACATTCTGCTACATATACATACATTCTGCTACATATACATACATTCTGCTACATATACATACATTCCACCTACACATTCTGCTACATATACATACATTCTGCTACATATACATACATTCTGCTACATATACATACATTCTGCTACATATACATACATTCTGCTACATATACATACATTCCACCTACACATTCTGCTACATATACATACATTCTGCTACATATACATACATTCTGCTACATATACATACATTCCACCTACACATTCTGCTACACTACATACATTCTGCTACATATACATACATTCTGCTACATATACATACATTCCACCTACACATTCTGCTACATATACATACATTCTGCTACATATACATACATTCCACCTACACATTCTGCTACATATACATACATTCTGCTACATATACATACATTCCACCTACACATTCTGCTACATATACATACATTCCACCTACACATTCTGCTACATATACATACATTCTGCTACATATACATACATTCTGCTACATATACATACATTCTGCTACATATACATACATTCTGCTACATATACATACATTCTGCTACATATACATACATTCTGCTACATATACATACATTCTGCTACATATACATACATTCCACCTACACATTCTGCTACATATACATACATTCTGCTACATATACATACATTCCACCTACACATTCTGCTACATATACATACATTCCACCTACACATTCTGCTACATATACATACATTCTGCTACATATACATACATTCCACCTACACATTCTGCTACATATACATACATTCTGCTACACATTCTGCTACATATACATACATTCTGCTACATATACATACATTCTGCTACACATTCTGCTACATATACATACATTCTGCTACATATACATACATTCTGCTACATATACATACATTCTGCTACATATACATACATTCTGCTACATATACATACATTCCACCTACACATTCTGCTACATATACATACATTCCACCTACACATTCTGCTACATATACATACATTCTGCTACATATACATACATTCCACCTACACATTCTGCTACATATACATACATTCCACCTACACATTCTGCTACATATACATACATTCCACCTACACATTCTGCTACATATACATACATTCTGCTACACATTCTGCTACATATACATACATTCCACCTACACATTCTGCTACATATACATACATTCTGCTACATATACATACATTCCACCTACACATTCTGCTACATATACATACATTCTGCTACACATTCTGCTACATATACATACATTCTGCTACATATACATACATTCTGCTACATATACATACATTCCACCTACACATTCTGCTACATATACATACATTCCACCTACACATTCTGCTACATATACATACATTCCACCTACACATTCTGCTACATATACATACATTCCACCTACACATTCTGCTACACATACATACATTCCACCTACACATTCTGCTACATATAACATAATTCCACCTACACATTCTGCTACATATACATACATTCTGCTACACATACATACATTCTGCTACATATACATACATTCTGCTACACATTCTGCTACATATACATACATTCTGCTACATATACATACATTCTGCTACATATACATACATTCTGCTACACATTCTGCTACATATACATACATTCCACCTACACATTCTGCTACATATACATACATTCCACCTACACATTCTGCTACATATACATACATTCTGCTACATATACATACATTCTGCTACATATACATACATTCTGCTACACATACATACATTCTGCTACATATACATACATTCTGCTACACATTCTGCTACATATACATACATTCTGCTACATATACATACATTCTGCTACACATTCTGCTACATATACATACATTCTGCTACATATACATACATTCTGCTACACATTCTGCTACATATACATACATTCTGCTACATATACATACATTCTGATACATATACATACATTCTGCTACATATACATACATTCCACCTACACATTCTGCTACATATACATACATTCCACCTACACATTCTGCTACATATACATACATTCTGCTACATATACATACATTCTGCTACATATACATACATTCTGCTACATATACATACATTCTGCTACATATACATACATTCTGCTACATATACATACATTCTGCTACACATTCTGCTACATATACATACATTCTGCTACATATACATACATTCTGCTACATATACATACATTCTGCTACATATACATACATTCTGCTACATATACATACATTCTGCTACATATACATACATTCTGCTACATATACATACATTCTGCTACACATACATACATTCTGCTACATATACATACATTCTGCTACACATTCTGCTACATATACATACATTCTGCTACATATACATACATTCTGCTACATATACATACATTCTGCTACATATACATACATTCCACCTACACATTCTGCTACATATACATACATTCTGCTACATATACATACATTCTGCCTACATATACATACATTCTGCTACATATACATACATTCTGCTACATATACATTACATTCTGCTACATATACATACATTCTGCTACACATTCTGCTACATATACATACATTCTGCTACATATACATACATTCTGCTACACATTCTGCTACATATACATACATTCTGCTACATATACATACATTCCACCTACACATTCTGCTACATATACATACATTCTGCTACACATTCTGCTACATATACATACATTCTGCTACATATACATACATTCTGCTACATATACATACATTCTGCTACATATACATACATTCCACCTACACATTCTGCTACATATACATACATTCCACCTACACATTCTGCTACATATACATACATTCCACCTACACATTCTGCTACATATACATACATTCCACCTACACATTCTGCTACATATACATACATTCCACCTACACATTCTGCTACATATACATACATTCTGCTACATATACATACATTCTGCTACATATACATACATTCTGCTACATATACATACATTCTGCTACATATACATACATTCTGCTACACATTCTGCTACTTACATACATTCTGCTACATATACATACATTCTGCTACACATTCTGCTACATATACATACATTCTGCTACATATACATACATTCTGCTACACATTCTGCTACATATACATACATTCTGCTACAATATACATACATTCTGCTACATATACATACATTCTGCTACACATTCTGCTACATATACATACATTCTGCTACATATACATACATTCTGCTACACATTCTGCTACATATACATACATTCTGCTACATATACATACATTCTGCTACATATACATACATTCTGCTACATATACATACATTCTGCTACATATACATACATTCTGCTACATATACATACATTCCACCTACACATTCTGCTACATATACATACATTCTGCTACATATACATACATTCTGCTACATATACATACATTCTGCTACATATACATACATTCTGCTACATATACATACATTCTGCTACATATACATACATTCCACCTACACATTCTGCTACATATACATACATTCCACCTACACATTCTGCTACATATACATACATTCTGCTACATATACATACATTCTGCTACATATACATACATTCTGCTACATATACATACATTCCACCTACACATTCTGCTACATATACATACATTCCACCTACACATTCTGCTACATATACATACATTCCACCTACACATTCTGCTACACATACATACATTCTGCTACATATACATACATTCTGCTACATATACATACATTCCACCTACACATTCTGCTACACATACATACATTCTGCTACATATACATACATTCTGCTACATATACATACATTCCACCTACACATTCTGCTACATATACATACATTCCACCTACACATTCTGCTACATATACATACATTCCACCTACACATTCTGCTACATATACATACATTCTGCTACATATACATACATTCTGCTACATATACATACATTCTGCTACACATACATACATTCTGCTACATATACATACATTCCACCACCTACATTCTGCCTACACATACATACATTCTGCTACATATACATACATTCTTGCTACATATACATACATTCCACCTACACATTCTGCTACATATACATACATTCTGCACATATACATACATTCCACCTACACATTCTGCTACATATACATACATTCTGCTACATATACATACATTCCACCTACACATTCTGCTACATATACATACATTCTGCTACATATACATACATTCCACCTACACATTCTGCTACATATACATACATTCCACCTACACATTCTGCTACATATACATACATTCTGCTACATAACATACATTCCACCTACACATTCTGCTACATATACATACATTCCACCTACACATTCTGCTACATATACATACATTCTGCTACATATACATACATTCTGCTACATATACATACATTCCACCTACACATTCTGCTACATATACATACATTCTGCTACATATACATACATTCCACCTACACATTCTGCTACATATACATACATTCCACCTACACATTCTGCTACACATACATACATTCCACCTACACATTCTGCTACATATACATACATTCTGCTACATATACATACATTCTGCTACATATACATACATTCCACCTACACATTCTGCTACATATACATACATTCTGCTACACATACATACATTCTGCTACATATACATACATTCTGCTACATATACATACATTCTGCTACATATACATACATTCCACCTACACATTCTGCTACATATACATACATTCCACCTACACATTCTGCTACATATACATACATTCCACCTACACATTCTGCTACAATATACATACATTTTGCTACATATACATACATTCTGCTACATATACATACATTCTGCTACATATACATACATTCCACCTACACATTCTGCTACATATACATACATTCTGCTACATATACATACATTCCACCTACACATTCTGCTACATATACATACATTCCACCTACACATTCTGCTACATATACATACATTCCACCTACACATTCTGCTACATATACATACATTCCACCTACACATTCTGCTACATATACATACATTCCACCTACACATTCTGCTACATATACATACATTCCACCTACACATTCTGCTACATATACATACATTCTGCTACATATACATACATTCCACCTACACATTCTGCTACAAATACATACATTCTGCTACATATACATACATTCTGCTACATATACACACATTCTGCTACATATACATACATTCGCTACATATACATACATTCTGCTACATATACATACATTCCACCTACACATTCTGCTACATATACATACATTCCACCTACACATTCTGCTACATATACATACATTCTGCTACATATACACACATTCTGCTACATATACATACATTCTGCTACATATACATACATTCTGCTACATATACATACATTCCACCTACACATTCTGCTACATATACATACATTCCACCTACACATTCTGCTACATATACATACATTCTGCTACACATTCTGCTACATATACATACATTCCACCTACACATTCTGCTACATATACATACATTCCACCTACACATTCTGCTACATATACATACATTCTGCTACATATACATACATTCCACCTACACATTCTGCTACATATACATACATTCCACCTACACATTCTGCTACATATACATACATTCTGCTACATATACATACATTCCACCTACACATTCTGCTACATATACATACATTCTGCTACATATACATACATTCCACCTACACATTCTGCTACATATACATACATTCTGCTACATATACATACATTCCACCTACACATTCTGCTACATATACATACATTCCACCTACACATTCTGCTACATATACATACATTCCACCTACACATTCTGCTACATATACATACATTCTGCTACATATACATACATTCTGCTACATATACATACATTCCACCTACACATTCTGCTACATATACATACATTCTGCTACATATACATACATTCCACCTACACATTCTGCTACATATACATACATTCCACCTACACATTCTGCTACACATACATACATTCCACCTACACATTCTGCTACATATTACATACATTCTGCTACATATACATACATTCTGCTACATATACATACATTCCACCTACACATTCTGCTACACATACATACATTCTGCTACATATACATACATTCTGCTACATATACATACATTCTGCTACATATACATACATTCCACCTACACATTCTGCTACATATACATACATTCCACCTACACATTCTGCTACATATACATACATTCTGCTACATATACATACATTCCACCTACACATTCTGCTACATATACATACATTCCACCTACACATTCTGCTACAATATACATACATTCTGCTACATATACATACATTCCACCTACCATTCTGCTACATATACATACATTTCCACCTACAACATTCTGCTACATATACATACATTCTGCTACATATACATACATTCCACCTACACATTCTGCTACATATACATACATTCTGCTACATATACATACATTCCACCTACACATTCTGCTACATATACATACATTCTGCTACATATACATACATTCCACCTACACATTCTGCTACATATACATACATTCTGCTACATATACATACATTCCACCTACACATTCTGCTACATATACATACATTCCACCTACACATTCTGCTACATATACATACATTCTGCTACATATACATACATTCTGCTACATATACATACATTCCACCTACACATTCTGCTACATATACATACATTCTGCTACATATACATACATTCCACCTACACATTCTGCTACATATACATACATTCCACCTACACATTCTGCTACACATACATACATTCCACCTACACATTCTGCTACATATACATACATTCTGCTACATATACATACATTCTGCTACATATACATACATTCCACCTACACATTCTGCTACACATACATACATTCTGCTACATATACATACATTCTGCTACATATACATACATTCTGCTACATATACATACATTCCACCTACACATTCTGCTACATATACATACATTCCACCTACACATTCTGCTACATATACATACATTCCACCTACACATTCTGCTACATATACATACATTTTGCTACATATACATACATTCCACCTACACATTCTGCTACATATACATACATTCCACCTACACATTCTGCTACATATACATACATTCCACCTACACATTCTGCTACATATACATACATTCCACCTACACATTCTGCTACATATACATACATTCTGCTACATATACATACATTCCACCTACACATTCTGCTACATATACATACATTTCCACCTACACATTCTGCTACATATACATACATTCCACCTACACATTCTGCTACATATACATACATTCCACCTACACATTCTGCTACATATACATACATTCCACCTACACATTCTGCTACATATACATACATTCTGCTACATATACATACATTCCACCTACACATTCTGCTACATATACATACATTCCACCTACACATTCTGCTACATATACATACATTCTGCTACATATACATACATTCCACCTACACATTCTGCTACATATACATACATTCCACCTACACATTCTGCTACATATACATACATTCCACCTACACATTCTGCTACATATACATACATTCTGCTACATATACATACATTCCACCTACACATTCTGCTACATATACATACATTCCACCTACACATTCTGCTACATATACATACATTCCACCTACACATTCTGCTACATATACATACATTCTGCTACACATTCTGCTACATATACATACATTCCACCTACACATTCTGCTACATATACATACATTCCACCTACACATTCTGCTACATATACATGACAATCTGCTACATATACATACATTCACCTACACATTCTGCTACATATACATACATTCCACCTACACATTCTGCTACATATACACACATTCCACCTACACATTCTGCTACATATACATACATTCCACCTACACATTCTGCTACATATACATACATTCCACCTACACATTCGCTACATATACATACATTCCACCTACACATTCTGCTACATATACATACATTCTGCTACATATACATAACAGTCCACCTACACATTCTGCTGCACATACATACATTCTGCTACACATTCTGCTACATATACATAACATTCCACCTACACATTCTGCTACATATACATACATTCTGCTACATATACATACATTCCACCTACACATTCTGCTGCACATACATACATTCTGCTACACATACATACATTCTGCTACATATACATACATTCTGCTACATATACATACATTCTGCTACATATACATACATTCCACCTACACATTCTGCTGCACATACATACATTCTGCTACACATACATACATTCTGCTACATATACATACATTCTGCTACATATACATACATTCTGCTACATATACATACATTCCACCTACACATTCTGCTACATATACATACATTCTGCTACATATACATACATTCTGCTACATATACATACATTCCACCTACACATTCTGCTGCACATACATACATTCTGCTACACATACATACATTCTGCTACATATACATACATTCTGCTACATATACATACATTCTGCTACATATACATACATTCTGCTACATATACATACATTCCACCTACACATTCTGCTACATATACATACATTCCACCTACACATTCTGCTACATATACATACATTCTGCTACATATACACACATTCTGCTACATATACATACATTCTGCTACATATACATACATCTGCTACATATACATACATTCCACCTACACATTCTGCTACATATACATACATTCCACCTACACATTCTGCTACATATACATACATTCTGCTACACATTCTGCTACATATACATACATTCCACCTACACATTCTGCTACATATACATACATTCCACCTACACATTCTGCTACATATACATACATTCTGCTACATATACATACATTCCACCTACACATTCTGCTACATATACATACATTCCACCTACACATTCTGCTACATATACATACATTCTGCTACATATACATACATTCCACCTACACATTCTGCTACATATACATACATTCTGCTACATATACATACATTCCACCTACACATTCTGCTACATATACATACATTCTGCTACATATACATACATTCCACTACACATTCTGCTACATATACATACATTCTGCTACATATACATACATTCTGCTACATATACATACATTCCACCTACACATTCTGCTACATATACATACATTCCACCTACACATTCTGCTACATATACATACATTCTGCTACATATACACACATTCTGCTACATATACATACATTCTGCTACATATACATACATTCTGCTACATATACATACATTCCACTACAACATTCTGCTACATATACATACATTCCACCTACACATTCTGCTACATATACATACATTCTGCTACACATTCTGCTACATATACATACATTCCACCTACACATTCTGCTACATATACATACATTCCACCTACACATTCTGCTACATATACATACATTCTGCTACATATACATACATTCCACCTACACATTCTGCTACATATACATACATTCCACCTACACATTCTGCTACATATACATACATTCTGCTACATATACATACATTCCACCTACACATTCTGCTACATATACATACATTCTGCTACATATACATACATTCCACCTACACATTCTGCTACATATACATACATTCTGCTACATATACATACATTCCACCTACACATTCTGCTACATATACATACATTCTGCTACATATACATACATTCCACCTACACATTCTGCTACATATACATACATTCCACCTACACATTCTGCTACATATACATACATTCTGCTACATATACATACATTCTGCTACATATACATACATTCCACCTACACATTCTGCTACATATACATACATTCTGCTACATATACATACATTCCACCTACACATTCTGCTACATATACATACATTCCACCTACACATTCTGCTACACATACATACATTCCACCTACACATTCTGCTACATATACATACATTCTGCTACATATACATACATTCTGCTACATATACATACATTCCACCTACACATTCTGCTACACATACATACATTCTGCTACATATACATACATTCTGCTACATATACATACATTCTGCTACATATACATACATTCCACCTACACATTCTGCTACATATACATACATTCCACCTACACATTCTGCTACATATACATACATTCCACCTACACATTCTGCTACATATACATACATTTTGCTACATATACATACATTCCACCTACACATTCTGCTACATATACATACATTCCACCTACACATTCTGCTACATATACATACATTCCACCGACACATTCTGCTACATATACATACATTCCACCTACACATTCTGCTACATATACATACATTCTGCTACATATACATACATTCTGCTACATATACATACATTCCACCTACACATTCTGCTACATATACATACATTCCACCTACACATTCTGCTACATATACATACATTCCACCTACACATTCTGCTACATATACATACATTCCACCTACACATTCTGCTACATATACATACATTCCACCTACACATTCTGCTACATATACATACATTCTGCTACATATACATACATTCCACCTACACATTCTGCTACATATACATACATTCCACCTACACATTCTGCTACATATACATACATTCTGCTACATATACATACATTCCACCTACACATTCTGCTACATATACATACATTCCACCTACACATTCTGCTACATATACATACATTCCACCTACACATTCTGCTACATATACATACATTCTGCTACATATACATACATTCCACCTACACATTCTGCTACATATACATACATTCCACCTACACATTCTGCTACATATACATACATTCCACCTACACATTCTGCTACATATACATACATTCTGCTACACATTCTGCTACATATACATACATTCCACCTACACATTCTGCTACATATACATACATTCCACCTACACATTCTGCTACATATACATACATTCTGCTACATATACATACATTCCACCTACACATTCTGCTACATATACATACATTCCACCTACACATTCTGCTACATATACATACATTCCACCTACACATTCTGCTACATATACACACATTCCACCTACACATTCTGCTACATATACATACATTCCACCTACACATTCTGCTACATATACATACATTCCACCTACACATTCTGCTACATATACATACATTCCACCTACACATTCTGCTACATATACATACATTCTGCTACATATACATACATTCCACCTACACATTCTGCTGCACATACATACATTCTGCTACACATTCTGCTACATATACATACATTCCACCTACACATTCTGCTACATATACATACATTCTGCTACATATACATACATTCCACCTACACATTCTGCTGCACATACATACATTCTGCTACACATACATACATTCTGCTACATATACATACATTCTGCTACATATACATACATTCTGCTACATATACATACATTCCACCTACACATTCTGCTGCACATACATACATTCTGCTACACATACATACATTCTGCTACATATACATACATTCTGCTACATATACATACATTCCACCTACACATTCTGCTACATATACATACATTCTGCTACATATACATACATTCTGCTACATATACATACATTCCACCTACACATTCTGCTGCACATACATACATTCTGCTACACATACATACATTCTGCTACATATACATACATTCTGCTACATATACATACATTCTGCTACATATACATACATTCCACCTACACATTCTGCTACATATACATACATTCTGCTACATATACATACATTCTGCTACATATACATACATTCCACCTACACATTCTGCTACATATACATACATTCCACCTACACATTCTGCTACATATACACACATTCCACCTACACATTCTGCTACATATACATACATTCTGCTACATATACATACATTCCACCTACACATTCTGCTACATATACATACATTCCACCTACACATTCTGCTACATATACACACATTCCACCTACACATTCTGCTACATATACATACATTCTGCTACATATACATACATTCCACCTACACATTCTGCTACATATACACACATTCCACCTACACATTCTGCTACATATACATACATTCTGCTACATATACATACATTCCACCTACACATTCTGCTACATATACATACATTCCACCTACACATTCTGCTACATATACACACATTCCACCTACACATTCTGCTACATATACATACATTCTGCTACATATACATACATTCCACCTACACATTCTGCTACATATACACACATTCCACCTACACATTCTGCTACATATACATACATTCTGCTACATATACATACATTCCACCTACACATTCTGCTACATATACATACATTCCACCTACACATTCTGCTACATATACATACATTCTGCTACATATACATACATTCTGCTACATATACATACATTCCACCTATACATTCTGCTACATATACATACATTCTGCTACATATACATACATTCCACCTACACATTTGACATACATGGTACTTTTATATAAGCAGTCACATGACAATAAGACAATACCAAGCATCAGCTCTTTAATCCCAACCCTCAGCCACTCTCAGCCCATCCCACCTATCACCATAAACCTCAGCTCTTTAAACCCGCCCCTCAACCACTCTCAGCCCATCCCACCTATCACCATAGACCTCAGCTCTTTAAACCCGCCCCTCAACCACTCTCAGCCTATCCCACCTATCACCATAGACCTCAGCTCTTTAACCCCAGCCCTCAGCCTCTCTCAGCCCATCCCACCTATCCCCATAGACCTCAACTCTTTAATTCCACCCCCTCAGCCACTCTCAGCCCATCCCGGGGCGGCAGGGTAGCCTAGTGGTTAGAGCGTTGGACTAGTAACCGGAAGGTTGCGAGTTCAAACACCCGAGCTGACAAGGTACAAATCTGTCGTTCTGCCCCTGAACAGGCAGTTTAAAATATATATATATATATATTATTTTACCTTTATTTAACTAGCCAAGTCAGTTAAGAACACATTCTTATTTTCAATGACGGCCTGGGAACAGTGGGTTAACTACCTGTTCAGGGGCAGAACGACAGATTTGTACCTTGTCAGCTCGGGGGTTTGAACTCGCAACCTTCCGGTGTATTTCACAAGACCAGATCACGATGCTTTCTTTTTATTATGTTTTATTTATTTATTTTGGACCCACTTCTTTCTCCCCAATTCCATCCAATTGGTAGTTACAGTCTTGTCTCATTGCTGCAACTCCCGTACGGACTCGGGAGAGGCAAAGGTCGAGAGCCGTGCGTCTTCCCGAAACACAACCCAACAAAGTTTCTTGCTTCTTGACACAATGCCCGCTTCTTGACACAATGCCCACTTACCTCAGAATCTCTAGTGGCATAGCTAGCACTGCGATGCCTTAGACAACTGCGCAACTCAGAAGGCCAGCTCATGCTTTCTGAAGATGTTACAATGGTGTTGGACTTTTTATCAAGCACCTTGAGAGCATGTTTGTAGAAAGACTGAATCGGTTTCAATATTGTACAGCAAACTTGGGCCCAACAACAGGTAACTGCCAAAATAAAGGAAACACCAACATAAAGTATCTTAGTCGGGCGTTGTGCCACCACGAGCCAGAACAGCTTCAATGCACCTTGGCATAGATTCTACAAGTGTCTTAGTAGGGCGTTGTGCCACCACGAGCCAGAACAGCTTCAATGCACCTTGGCATAGATTCTACAAGTATCTTAGTCGGGCGTTGTGCCACCACGAGCCAGAACAGCTTCAATGCACCTTGGCATAGATTCTACAAGTGTCTTAGTAGGGCGTTGTGCCACCACGAGCCAGAACAGCTTCAATGCACCTTGGCATAGATTCTACAAGTATCTTAGTAGGGCGTTGTGCCACCACGAGCCACCAGAACCGCTTCAATGCGCCTTGGCATAGATTCTACAAGTGTCTTAGTAGGGTGTTGAGCCACCACGAGCCACCAGAACCGCTTCAATGCGCCTTGGCATAGATTCTACAAGTGTCTTAGTAGGGCGTTGGGCCACCATGAGCCACCAGAACCGCTTCAATGCAACTTGGCATGGATTCTACAAGTGTCTTAGTAGGGCATTGTGCCACCATGAGCCAGAACAGCTTCAATGCACCTTGGCATAGATTCTACAAGTGCCTTAGTAGGGCGTTGGGCCACCATGAGCCACCAGAACCGCTTCAATGCACCTTGGCATGGATTCTACGAGTATCTTAGTAGGGCTTTGGGCCACCACGATCCAGAACAGCTTCAATGCACCTTGGCATAGATTCTACAAGTGCCTTAGTAGGGCGTTGGGCCACCATGAGCCACCAGAACCGCTTCAATGCACCTTGGCATGGATTCTACGAGTATCTTAGTAGGGCTTTGGGCCACCACGATCCAGAACAGCTTCAATGCACCTTGGCATAGATTCTACAATACTTATTTGCAAATAAATTAAATAAATTCATAAAAAATCCTACAATGTGATTTTCTGGATAATTTTTTCTCATTTTGTCTGTCATAGTTGAAGTGTACCTATGATGAAAATTACAGGCCTCTCTCATCTTTTTAAGTGGGAGAACTTGCACAATTGGTGGCTGACTAAATACTTTTTTGCCCCACTGTACTTTGTATCCCTCATTTGCTCCTTTATTTCAAAATCAAATCAAATCAAATGTATTTATATAGCCCTTCGTACATCAGCTGATATCTCAAAGTGCTGTACAGAAACCCAGCCGGGTGCCGGGTGGAGATTATAACAGAACATGGCCAAGATGTTCAAATGTTCATAAATGACCAGCATGGTCGTATAATAATAAGGCAGAACAGTTGAAACTGGAGCAGCAGCACGGCCAGGTGGACTGGGGACAGCAAGGAGTCATCATGTCAGGTAATCCTGGGGCATGGTCCTAGGGCTCAGGTCCTCCGAGAGAGAGAGAGAAAGAAAGAGAGAAGGAGAGAATTAGAGAACGCACACTTAGATTCACACAGGACACCGAATAGGACAGGAAAAGTACTCCAGATATAACAAACTGACCCTAGCCCCCCGACACATAAACTACTGCAGCATAAATACTGGAGGCTATTTTAGCAGTTACCTGTAGTCAAGCAGTAGGGGAGAGGGGTAGGTTGAGCCATTTTATACATTCAGAATCACTCCATCATTCTTTCTAACAAAGATATATACATATATTTCAGGATGTTGTGTATCCCTGGATATAATCAGAATTCATGTAAACATTACAGTTTTGAAAACATAGCTTGTCCAAAGAAAGTGGTCTCTTGGCACCACCCAGGTGTGGTGTAGCTTGAGCCACGGGACAGGGTAAGTTGAGCTACTGTCCGTACGGCATGAAAAATGATCACTACCTTTCTGAAACCATGTCTTGAGAGACTGTAATCAGCGATCCCCATGTGCTACACCTGTTCTAACAGTCTCTCTCCATCTCTCTTTCTTCCCTCCCCGCTCTCCCTCCAGGTCGTGCATTGCTGAGGTTGAACGGGGAGAAGTTGGAGAGGATGGGCATCGTCCAGGAGACACTGAGACAGGAGGTTCTACAGCAGGTCCTTCAGCTACAAGTCAGAGAAGAGGTCCGCAACCTGCAGCTGCTCAGCAGAGGTGAGGAGAGTGAGTGAGTGATCCATTCACCTGCATTCACCTGGTCAGACTGTCATGGAAAGGTGTGCTTAATGTTTTTTCCACATGGTGAATGTCCGTAGCCAGATCTGTCCAATGCCGGACATTGTACACAGAGGGAGGTTCTACTGAGCTATCATATGGAATGTTTTAAGATGGTCATACCATTTCACTTGTGAATTTTAGGAACCCTGTAGGTATAAAACAAATGAATATTGAACTTGGCCTCTACTACTATAGCCCATAGAAATGCATTGAATAACACATTCATAATTAGCAAAATAGACAGTAAAAAAATGAATCATAAGGAATAAGGTTTTGAAGTGTCTGTCCTATATCTAGGAGATATAAGAAAGCTCAGGAAATATTTTTGTTTTTTGGACACATTTAACCAAATTTTTTGTTGGCACGAAGCTACCTTAATACTTCCACAAATTTTTTAAACTGGTACCAGGTTACCTTCAGAGTCCCCTGACACTTGCCGAGGTCATTGAGCAAAACAGAGAATATCTTTGTGTTTGTGAGAATCTCATCTTTCCTTAGAGTGTAACCGTTCGGATGCTACAGATGTTTTCATGAGAAGACCGATTTTGGGGACGTCTCATGGTCTTAGAAACCCCGCTGTAGCTCGGCTACCTTTCACTGCAGATGCGGAAGGCTGTCATGTTTGTTATAATGGACGGACCAAGGCGCAGCGTGATCGGAGTTCCACATCTTTATTAAAAGTGAAACTCCTCAACAAAAACAATAAGAGGAAGGCTCCGGCCTTGGAGCTGGACTGGACACTGTACCTGGACTGGGCATCGGCGCAGAGGAAGGCTCCGGCCTTGGAGCTGGACTGGACACTGTGCCTGGACATCGGCGCAGAGGAAGGCTCCGGCCTTGGAGCTGGACTGGACACTGTGCCTGGACTGGGCATCGGTACCGGACTGATGACACGCGCCTCAGGTCGAGTGCGGGGAGCCAGGACAGGACGTACCGGGCTGGGGAGGCGCACTGGCGGCCTGGTGCGTGGAGCCGGCACAGGTGGCACCGGACTGTTGACACGCACTTCAGGAAGTGTGCGGGGAGCTGGCACAGGATGTCCCGGGTTGGGGAGGCGCACTGGAGGCCTGGTGCGTGGAGCCGGCACAGGTGGCACCGGACTGTTGACACGCACTTCAGGAAGGGTGCGGGGAGCCGGCACAGGATTTACCGGACTGGTGACAGGCTCCTCAGGTCGAATGTTGAGCAGAACACACTTGACCAACATCTCTCTCCCCCACAACTTCTCCATCGCCTCCCTGACGGTCTCTGGCTCTTCTCTCTGCTCAGCCACCAGCTCCATGTGCCCCCCCCAAAATAACTTTGGGGTTTCTGTGGCACCGGACTGATGACACGCTCTTCAGCACACCTGTGCTGCAGCCTACTCCTCACCTCCACCTCTCTCCAGTATCCCTCATTGAATTCCTCCACTGTCTGCCATTCGGACTCTTGCACTCTCCGCTGCTCAACGAACAGCTCCATGTGCCCCCAAAAATCTTGTAGTTTCTGTGGTCGCGGCCCCCGGCGTCGTTACTGTCCTTCCTGACTCCCGCCAAGGTAGGGTCTCGCATCCACTCATGATCTCCTCCCATGTCCAAAACTCCTTTACCTCATGAACACGCTGCTTGGTCCTTGCTTGGTGGGATATTCTGTCACGTTTGTTATAATGGACGGACCAAGGCACAGCGTGATCGGAGTTCCACATCTTTATTAAAAGTGAAACTCCTCAACAAAAACAATAAACAAGCAACGAAACGTGAAGTAACGTAATGCAACAAGCACATACACAAACAATATCCCACAAAGCAGGTGGGAACAAGGACACCTTAAGGATGATCCCCAATTAGAGACAACAATAATCAGCTGCCTCTAATTGAGAACCATACTCAATCCCAAACATAGAAATAAATCAACTAGAACACCCCCTAGTCACGCCGTGACCTACAACACCATAGAAAACCAAGGGCTTCTATGGTCAGGGAGTGACAAAGGCTGACATAGGCTAATGTGGTGGATTGAGACGCAGCCCATGCTAAACAGATATCTCTATCTTAAACTGACACATTTTGATGGGGGATTTATTTGTTATGTTACTTAGATTGACTCACAGGTGTGTCAATAGACTCTTAATTAATGAGAGAAAAGAAGGGGGAGAAGGAGCAAGACAGAGAGAGAGGGAGACAGAGAGAGATATACAGGGGAAGAGATGCAGGGGGAGAGAAGGAGCAAGACAGAGACAGAGAGAGATATAGGGGGAGAGAAGGAGCAAAACAGAGACAGAGAGAGATACAAGGGGAGAGAAGCAGGGGGAGAGAAGGAGCAAGACAGAGACAGAGAGAGATACAAGGGGAGAGAAGGAGCAAGACAGAGAGAGAGGGAGACAGAGATAGATATAGGGGGAGAGAATGAGCAAGACAGAGAGAGAGGGAGACAGAGAGAGAGAGATACAGGAGAAGATATACAGGGGGAGAGAAGGAGCAAGACAGAGAGAGAGGGAGACAGAGAGAGATATACACGGGAAGAGATGCAGGGGGAGAGAAGGAGCAAGACAGAGACAGAGAGAGATACAAGGGGAGAGAAGGAGCAAAACAGAGAGAGAGGGAGACAGAGATAGATATAGGGGGAGAGAATGAGCAAGACAGAGAGAGAGGGAGACAGAGAGAGAGAGATACAGGAGAAGAGATACAGGGGGAGAGAAGGAGCAAGACAGTGAGAGGGAGACAGAGAGAGAGATATACAGGAGAAGAGATACAGGGGGAGAGAAGGAGCAAGACAGAGAGAGAGGGAGACAGGGAGAGATATAGGGGGAGAGAAGGAGCAAGACAGAGAGAGAGGGAGACAGAGAGAGAGATATACAGAGAAAGACAGGGGGAGAGAAGGAGCACAACAGAGAGAGAGGGAGACAGAGAGAGATATACAGGGGAAGAGATGCAGGGGGAGAGAATGAGCATGACAGAGACAGAGAGAGATACAGGGGGAGAGAAGGAGCAAAACAGAGAGAGATACAGGGGGAGAGAAGGAGCAAAACAGAGAGAGAGGGAGACAGAGAGAGATATACAGGGGAAGAGATACAGGGGGAGAGAAGGAGCAAGACAGAGAGAGAGGGAGACAGAGAGAGATATACACGGGAAGAGATACAGGGGGAGAGAAGGAGCAAGACAGAGAGAGATACAGGGGGAGAGAAGGAGCAAGACAGAGACAGAGAGAGATACAGGGTGAGAGAAAGAGCAAGACAGAGAGAGAGGGAGACAGGGAGAGAGATATACAGGGGAAGAGATGCAGGGGGAGAGAAGGAGCAAGACAGAGACAGAGAGAGATACAGGGGGAGAGAAGGAGCAAGACAGACAGAGAGAGATACAGGGGGAGAGAAGGAGCAAGACATAGAGAGGGAGACAGAGAGAGATATACAGGGGGAGAGAAGGACCAAGACAGAGAGAGAGGGAGACAGAGAGAGATACAGGGGGAGAGAAGGAGCAAGACAGAGAGAGAGAGAGATACAGGGGGAGAGAAGGAGCAAGACAGAGAGAGAGGGAGACAGAGAGAGAGATATACAGTGGAAGAGATACAGGGGGAGAGAAGGAGCAAGACAGAGAGAGAGAGAGATACAGGGGGAGAGAAGGAGCAAGACAGAGAGAGAGGGAGACAGGGAGAGAGATATACAGGGGAAGAGATGCAGGGGGAGAGAAGGAGCAAGACAGACAGAGAGAGATACAGGGGGAGAGAAGGAGCAAGACAGAGACAGAGAGAGATACAGGGGGAGAGAAGGAGCAAGACAGAGACAGAGAGAGATACAGGGTGAGAGAAAGAGCAAGACAGAGATACAGGGTGAGAGAAAGAGCAAGACAGAGAGAGAGGGAGACAGAGAGAGAGAGATACAGAGAAAGACAGGGGAGAGTTAAAATGCTGTGTCTGACATTTCTATTAATTTCCAGTTCAACTGTGTTCAACTGTGTCCTATCAGATAGCTAATTGAGTGGCCTCATAAAACACCTGATAACCAAGCGGGTGGTTGGGAAGAGAGGTGGGGGAGAGAGGTGGGGAAGGATGTAGAGAGGAGAGGAGATGAAAAGGGGATTAGGGATGGAAGTGAAGACGGGGTTAAGGGGAACTAGGTGAGGGAGGGGTGATTAAGGGGGCAGGGGTTGGAGATAGTGAGTGTTGGGATGAGGACGGGATAAAGTGGAGGGTGGAAAGTTGAGTGTGGGAGGTTTAACAGAGGATTTCAGCCTGGCGACTCGTATCATACACTGTAATTTCAGATTCATCTGACAGAAATGAACATGATATTTAACATTGATTGCTGTGTTACTTAAAGAGAGGTCGTTTTTAAGGTACAAGGGTTTGACTAAATGGATCTTGGGGTTTGTTTACACGACTGAGGCTCCTTCTTGTTTTTAGATTTGACCTCCAGTGTTTTTTAAATGTATGTCACACTCTCGGTTCTGCTTCTCTCACCTTTTCTGTCTTCCTTATTTTTCCCTCTTCTTTTAACTTCTATTTCTCGCCATGTCCCTCCGTCAACCCTGTGCCACTTCTAGAAAGGCCACAGCCTGATCAACTCTATATGAAGGAGATGTGTCGCGCTGCAAGAGGAAAATGGTGGTCACACCAGATACTGACTGTTCTGATGTCTATAATCTATTTTCGGTCATAGGAAACAATGGTGTAAACATTATGTACAAAAAATACCCAGACAAAATAGCAGAATTGGTCAGGAGCCTTTAAAACGGCTGCTATGTAATGCAGCGCCATTCTCATATTCTCATATGTTCTGATGTTCCGTGTCCAAGTGGAGTTCTGGTCACAGTTCCGTGCGCTGCCTGTCTGTATGCACGCTCAACAGAACTGCAGGTGAAATGTAAATTCACTGAGGCAGAAAGCATGACAGGCTCAGCAATTAAAAAAGAACATGACATTTTTACTCAAACACAAATTTTCTCCGGAACCCCTTCATCCGCCTCTCTGCTTTCTCTCTCCTCTCTTCTCCCTGGTCTCTGATGTGTTTATATCAGAGAGAAAGTACCTCTTTACCTGAACAATCTCAAGCCACCCCCTCAATCCCGTCTGCCTTTCTGTCTCTACCTGCTAACCCAGTCTCTCCCTGTGTCTGTCTCAGGGTGTTTCATTCCAATACCATGTTAGATTTGGCCATGTCTTAGAGACAGGTGGCTGTTACTCTCTCCATATCAGGGACTCAAATCCCAAATGTCTCCGTTTTTGCTTTTTATTCCTCCGATAGGAAATATAGTCTTCCCAGCGTCCTTTGTTGTCATTTGAGGCAGAGTGTAGTTGGCACAGAAGCCAACCGTTCATAGAGGTCAATGACTCCTGTTTCAGAAACAATTCTCAATGCAACCAGGTTGTTGATAGATGAGACAGAGTTTGAAGAGAGGTAATACGGAGGCAGGGGTTCTGGATTTGGGTGTGTGTGTTGGAATTGGCTATCAGGGTGTGAAAGACACCCAGTGATGCCCATCTAACCCCAAACCCCACTGTTCCTTCTATCCATATCTAAATAATGAATTTGCCTCTCGATCTCTCTCTCTCCCTGCAGCCTCCTTCGGAAACCTTTCTTAGCTCGATCCCTTTCTCCTCCGCTGAAACAATACGTCACCAGTAGCTATGGTAGGACCTGCTCGCTCCAGATATGTGACAGCAGAACTGGGCTGTAAAAGGAGAGAACTGAAGAGGGGAGAGAACGAAAGAGAGGAGAGAACTGAAGAGGGGAGAGAACGGAAGAGGGGGGAGAGAACGAAAGAGAGGAGAGAACTGAAGAGGGGAGAGAACTGAAGAGAGGAGAGAACGGAAGAGGGGAGAGAACTGAAGAGAGGAGAGAATGGAAGAGGGGGAGAGAAGAGTCTATTTTCTACATGACAAACAGACTGAAGGATGATTCCCATTCAACAAGGCCAAACTGGTTTAAACGAGGAGCGACGGAGTGGGAGAGAAAGAGACAGTGAACTGCTGAATAAAGGAGCACAGACTGTGACATAGAGAAAAGATGTATGAACTGACGTTGACATTGTAGACAAATCAATTTGTCAAATCAAAGTTATATTATTATAACTACATGAGGTTCTTGGCTTCTTCTTTCATTGTGGGTGCAGGGATGAGAACTATTACTGATCAATCAATGTAGTACATTACAGTGGGTGGCTCATTCCAAGATGGGTGGAAAGGAAATGGGAAACCGAATGTCAATGTCTCTGTATGATACTCACAACCCTGTTCACAATGTATCTTTTCTTCTCAGGATTTTCATTTTGGAATATGTATATCGTTTTGATAGATCTAATTCATACAGTATAACGTACATCATTGCCTACGTGAGCACTCTCTCCCCAAATCATATTCTCTTCCTTTCTTCTATAAAGCTGTGTCATGACGATGTACAGAATGTCACCCTCCCAGATCATCTCTTTGTACTGTCGATGAACCATGTCTATGACAAACATATATATTTGAACGTTCTAGAGTAACATAATCTGTAGAGCTGAATATAATGTAGATCTATCTATACATTTAGTGTTTTATCAACAGAGGGAATTGAAAGAACATGCTATGATTTGGTGTACATGTTTTGATAAAGCCATCATCAGGTACAGGGTGTAGCTGGCCAGAATTTTCTAGCAGTATGAGTCAAATGCCTACATCTCCCATGATGCAGTAATAGTATACTGTAGTCGCCACTCTATTGTGTAAAAATAATATTTATCCTACGTATATTTTGTGTATTTTCCCCTAATATCAGGAGTACAAAACGCTAGTCCTTGAGGGCTATCCTGCTGGTTTTCTCTGTCAATTCAATTCAATTCAAGGGCTTTATTGGCATGGGAAACATGTGTTAACATTGCCAAAGCAAGTGAGGTAGATAATATATAAAGTTAATATATAAAGTGAAATAAACAATAAAAATGAACAGTAAACATTACACATACAGAAGTTTCAAAACAATAAAGACATTACAAATGTCATATTATATATACAGTGTTTTAACAATGTACAAATGGTTAAAGGACACAAGATAAAATAAATAAGCATAAATATGGGTTGTATTTACAATGGTGTTTGTTCTTCACTGGTTGCCCTTTTCTCGTGGCAACAGGTCACACATCTTGCTGCTGTGATGGCACACTGTAGAATTTCACCCAGTAGATATGGAAGTTTATCTCTCTCTCGTTCCCTGTCTCTCTCTCTGTTTCTCTCTCTCTATATCTGTCTCTCTCTGTCGCTCTGTCTCTCTGTCTCTCTCTCTGTGTCTCTGTCTCTCCCCCTCTCTCTCTCTGTGTGTCTCTGTCTCTCTCTGTGTCTCTGTCTCTCTCTCTCTCTCTCTCTCTCTGTGTCTCTCTCTCTATATCTGTCTCTCTCTGTCGCTCTGTCTCTCTCTCTCTCTCTCTCTCTGTCTCTCTGTTTCTCTCTCTCTATATCTGTCTCTCTCTGTCGCTCTGTCTCTCTGTCTCTCTCTCTGTGTCTCTGTCTCTCCCCCTCTCTCTCTCTGTGTGTCTCTGTCTCTCTCTGTGTCTCTGTCTCTCTCTCTCTCTCTCTCTCTCTGTGTCTCTGTCTCTCTCTCTGTCTCTCTGTTTCTCTCTCTCTATATCTGTCTCTCTCTGTCTCTCTCTCTCTCTCTGTGTCTCTGTCTCTCTCTCTCTCTCATTGATCAGTAATTGTAACTGATCACTAAGATATGTTCCACACACCTGGTAGCCCAAGTACTCAATGTGTCATTGAAAGGCAACAGGGTATATACTGTAGAGCTGGAACTGTTACTGTCACACTGTGAATGCAGACATCCAGACAGCCTACTGTTCCTGTGCTTCATAAACTAACTAGTAAACCGATACCCAGCATGACTGTGAATTGGGATCCTTTGAAGAAAGAAGCCGATATATGTGATTCTGTTTCACTCAGAAAACGGAGTTTCAGAAATGATGGTAAAAGGGAGCAGGTCTTCTTGTGCTTCCTGTCCTGAGGAACAGGCTACCAAAGACAGTACAGTATGAAGATAGGCAGCAGAAATCCCCGATCACACAGGCGATGTCATGGCAACGTTGGCTAGCTAAGCTCATGCGCATAAACTTGTCATTGGGTGTAACAGTTGGTGTAGTAACATGTTCAACATTGGCTCGAATCTAGGTTGTACCTTTAAATGAACAAAAATCAACAAGTATCGAATCATTTTTCTTATCTATTTTATCTAATTTAGCTGCTCTCCAACCCCAAACCCTGGCCTGATCTGCTCCATTCCCCAGAAGTCTTGGGTTTACTTAACTCTGTGAGGCTACTCTCTCCATACCTCCTCCCCTCCTCTGCTCCATTCCCCAGAAGTCGTGTGTTTATAAACTCTGTGAGGCTACTCTCTCCATACCTCCTCCCCTCCTCTGCTCCATTCCCCAGAAGTCTTGGGTTTATGAACTCTGTGAGGCTACTCTCTCCATACCTCCTCCCCTCCTCTGCTCCATTCCCCAGAAGTCTTGTGTTTACTTAACTCTGTGAGGCTACTCTCTCCATACCTCCTCCCCTCCTCTGCTCCATTCCCCAGAAGTCTTGTGTTTACTTAACTCTGTGAGGCTACTCTCTCCATACCTCCTCCCCTCCTCTGCTCCATTCCCCAGAAGTCTTGTGTTTACTTAACTCTGTGAGGCTACTCTCTCCATACCTCCTCTGCTCTATTCCCTAGAAGTCTTGTGTTTACTTAACTCTGTGAGGCTACTCTCTCCATACCTCCTCTGCTCTATTCCCTAGAAGTCTTGTGTTTACTTAACTCTGTGAGGCTACTCTCTCCATACCTCCTCTGCTCCATTCCTCCTCCCTCTATCCCTCCCTTCAGTTGACTTTGACTGTCTGAATGATGAAACAACCGTTAAATGGAAAACACACTGTTATACTTTTGTTTTTGATTTTGGAAATGCATACAGTAGATGTGTACAGACACTTGCATTCTTTGTTTGTTTACTTTGTCATATCATGGATATGTTGTTTGTTTTCGCTATGTTATGGAAAAGGGTTTTAAAGATGTATATAAATATGAAGAAGCGATATGGAACATGAAGAATCTTGTTTTTTTTAGATAATAGTAATGCATAATAATAGAACATCCATTGCTTATCATAATCTAAGTGTCACACGATTGCAGTTATACATACCTTCACTTTATCTGTCTGAGACATACTGTACCTTCTCTCATCCAGCGGACGACCCAACAGGACGTCTGCAAGAGGCTGAAGAAACACTACCTATGTAGAAGCCTTCTCCCCACCACGCTATCACAGAACTGCCAACCTTGAATAAGCACCTCAGAGCGGCGCCAGCTACCACGGCGGCACGCGTGCGACACCCACATTGTTAAAACCAAAGGCAAATGAAGAATGCCTCAGTAGGAATGGGTACTTGGTCATTTGCTCCTCTTAGCTAACTAGAAATACAGTGAATTACAAAGGACTGGGACAGTGACACATTTTGATGTTGTTTTGGCTCTGTACCTCAGCACTTGGATTTGAAATTATACAATGTTAAAGTGCAAACTGTCAGCTTTCATTTAGAATTTACATTTAGAAATTACATTTAGAAATTACATTTAGAAATTACATTTAGAAATTACAGCACTTTTTTTGGTCCCCCCATTTAGAGACCAAAAGTATTGGCACAAATTCACTTACTGACACCTACACTGAGGGAAAAAAGTATTTGATCCCCTGCTGATTTTGTAAGTTTGCCCACTGACAAAGAAATGATCAGTCTATAATTTGAATGGTAGGTTTATTTGAACAGTGAGAGACAGAATAACAACAAACAAATCCAGAAAAACACATGTCAAAAATGTTATCTATTGATTTGCATTTTAATGAGAGAAATGTTCTGATAAGGTGATGCTGATGTTGAGTAGGGGGAGGTCCGGAGTGGGTCAGTCAAATTCCCCCTCAGGAAGTTGGAGCATTTAGCATGTTTGAAAACTGTAACTATCATTCCAGGAAATCTAGAGTCTTATATGATATCAAACAATGTAGCCAACAAAGGCGTTTTATGTTTGTCCTGTTATCTGGTGTTCTCTGGATATGGTCATGTTTCTTTGACCCCCTGCCCTCTTCCTTGTCCCTTTCTTTCTGACTTCATCTGTCTCTGCCTTCATCCCTCCACAAGAATGAGGGATGCGTAAAGGTTAGAGGTGCTGTGTCTAGAGCAGAGAGGGACAGAAAAAAGAGGAAGGGAGAGATATGTACACAGAGAAGAGGAAGAGAGAGATGGAGAGTGGTAGAGGGAGAATGGATAGTATAAGTAAGATATCTAAAAAATTATCAACATTTATGGAGATATGGGGCTCCCGAGTGGCGCAGCGGTCTTAGGTACTGCATCGAAGTGCTTGAGGCGTCACTACAGAACCGGGTTCGATCCCAGGCTGTGTCACAGCCGGCCGTGACCGGGAGACCCATGAGGCGGCACACAATTTGCCCAGCTTCGTCCGAGTTATGGGTGGGTTTGGCCGGCCGGGATTTCCTTGTCCCATTGCGCACTAGCGACTCCTTGTGCTGGGCCGGGTGCCTGCAAGCTGACCTCGGTTGCCAGCTGGCCAGTGTTTCATCCAGCACATTGGTGTGGCTGGCTTTCTGATTAAGTGAGCAGGGTTGTTTTTCAGAGGACGCATGGCTCTCAACCTTCACCTCTCCCAAGTCCGTAGGGGAGTTGCAGCGATGGGACAAGACTGTAACTACCAATTGGATATTGGAGAGAGAAAAAAAATCTATATATAATAGATGAAGAGCAAAAAAAGAAACAGAGAGGAAGTGAGGGGAGAAAAACAGAGACTGGGAGGGATATCACATCCTATCCAGACGAAGGCACCTTGCACCAGTGCCTTTATCTGTCACTCAGTGGATGGGTAAGTGAATACCAAACAGTTCCCCCTGTCACCATCCTGTCTGCATGCCTGCATGGTTTACTGCTGGGAGACAATTACTAGGTGATACCAAGCATCTCCCTGCCTAATTACATGTAAATCCTTATCGTGTTGATGATTGTATGGTAAACAAGTCCGGTCAACATTGTGACGGTCTCATCATGGGCAGAGGTAGAGGTGATAGAGCGTATAGCTGTGGAGCAGGTAGGTAGGGAGATAGTGTTTCTAACCTGTGATTGTGTATTCATTTCTCTCTCACCTTTTCACTCTTTCTTATTCCAACGCCTGTCTTTTTCAAACGTTGGCTTATAGGGCTCCACCTGACAGCTTTTATGAGCCATGAACCAGGCTTGTGCTCAGCAGAGACAGGGAGGAGTAAATCAATGCCTCTATTAGGGATTTATGGTCTGTCAACCAGGAGCCTGCCATAACCATTCATTAGGCTGAATTATAACCCAGACCAGGGGAACAGCAGGAGGTAGCTTAAAATACTGGGACACTCCTCTACATCAGTATCTGTGTGATGGATTGACAGCTATCACTTAGCACTGTGGTCTAATACGGGTACCTGCCAAAATAAAGGAAACACCAACATTTAGCGTCTTAGTAGGGCGTTGTGCCACCACGAGCCACCAGAACAGCTTCAACGTGCCTTGGCATGGATTCTACAAGTGTCTGGAACTCTATCGGAGGGATGTGACTCCATTCTTCCATGAGAGATTCCATAATTTGGTGTTGTGTTGATGGTGGAGGAAAACACTAGTCTCAGGCGCCACTCTAGAATCTCCCATAAGTGTTTTATTGGGCTGAGATCTGGTGACCGAGACACACACACACATAAACCCTTTAAACCCCCTATGTTCCTTTGAGACTCCTCTTTCAAAGTCACTGAGATCTCTTTATCTAGCTGGTAGCCTAAAAAATGGACAACTGGGCATTTGTATATATGACACTAAGTATGATGGGATGTTAATTGCTTAATTAACTGAGAAACCACACTTGTGTGGAAGCGTCTGCTTTCAATATACTTTGTATCCCTCATTTACTCAAGTGTTTCCTTTATTTTGGCAGTTACCTGTATGTCGTAAGAGAGAAGGAAAATTGATGGATGGGGTAAAACATCCCCATTTGTTTGATTGAGGACCGACAATTTCTGCTAATGAGCACTAAGGTAACCTGCCTAAATTACTACAGACCCATAGCACTCACATCTGTAGCCATGAAGTGCTTTGAAAGGCTGGTAATGGCTCACATTAACACCATTATCCCAGAAACCCTAGACACACTCCAATTTGCATCCTTTCAAACAGATCCACAGATGATGCAACAAAGAATCTCTATTGTACTCCACACTGCCCTTTCCCACCTGGACAAAAGGAAAACCTACGTGAGAATGCTGTTCATTGACTACATCTCTGCGTTCATCACCATAGTACCCTCAAAGCTCATCACTAAGCTAATGACCCTCCCTCTGCAACTGAATCCTGGACTTCCTGACGGCCTTCCCCAGGTGGTGAGGGTAGGTAGCAACACATTTGCCACGCTGATCCTCAACACTGGAGCCCCTCAGGGGTGCGTACGGACCAGCACATCACTGGGGCTAAGCTGCCTGCCATCCAGGACCTCTACACCAGGCGGTGACAGAGGAAGGCCCTACATATTGTCAAAGACCCCAGCTACCCCAGTCATAGACTGTTCTCTCTGCTCCCGTATGGCAAGCGGTACCGGAGGGACAAGTCTAGGACCAAAATGCTTCTCAACAGTTTTTACCCCCAAGTCATAAGACTCCTGAACAGGTAATCAAATAGCTACCCAGACTATTTGCATTGTGTCCCACCACCCATAGCATGGGTTGGTCACTTCCATAGCAATATATTGAATTATAACCACCAAAAATGTCTTCCTTAACTGTCAATCGTATCCACTTATTGTTTAATTTTTTTGCCAAAAGGTTCAAGTCATTAATTTGTAAACTTGGAAAAGTGGGAACAACCTCATAATATAACAAAGTGTTCTTAATAAGTCCAAGTAAAGGAAATGGAATTGCTTTGTAAACCTTAATATATTATATCTGAGTAATATTAACCTGAAATTTACCAATGAACTCATCAAACGGCAGAAACTCCCCAGTGTTGTCTAACAAATGCAATGGATTTGAAAATGGATTTCCTATTCAATTGAATAGCTCTATTATTCCAAATCAATGGGTCAATTGTGCTAGAATATTATTTTCCAGAAAAATCTAATTTTCTGGTGAAACTTGGAGGGTCGAAATCACATTTCATTGGGAATGTTCAAGTCCACCAAGTTTATTAAACAGACTGTTAGAGATATGATAGAGGTAAGATTAGACATTATTTCAACCATTTAATTCTAAAATTACCCACTAATGACTCAAAATGAATAGCCTGTAAACCTACAGACATTGAAACGTCTGAATATTTAATATACATTTTATTCCTCCAAATAAATGTAAATAGAACAGAATTGTTTTATGTTATTAGAAGAAAGAAAAAGGGGACTGATGGGTAAATTATTCCATCAGTCTTGGATAAAATAATACGACCCAAAATGGAGATATCACATTGCAGCCACTGACTTAATGAAACAATTATGGAATTAATCCTATTATCGATGTTTAAAGATTCTCTATCTGAAATGTTTTTAGTGATAACAATTCCTAAATATTTAACTTCCTTTTTAACTGGTGTGGAGGCAATGTTGACAGTCACAGCAATGAATTGGCATGAGATCACATTTGTTAAGGTTGATAGTCAACCCAGAGGCCATAGAAAATGTCTTGATTCTGTCAATAGCCAAGGGAATAGCCGCCCTATCCTTTAGGAAAAGGGCAGCATCATCTGCAAATTGACTGATATTTTTATCTATACCAAAAATACGGATCCCTTTTAAATGCTCAGATTTGTTAAGAAATATGCCTCTAGCAATAGACACATGAGTGTTACGACCTCTATGAATGGTGAGTGGAGGAGTCAAGTGCAGAGAGCAGGTTATTCCGTACGTGGATCTTTTATTCCAAGGACAGCGGAGACATGGACATGCAAAACACAAGGGCGCATGAAACAACCCGTCCAAAATACACAGGACTAAAACTGTCCGGAATAGTGTACTATTGGTAGGTAGGCCTGCTTCAAGGAAGGAATTATTAAGTATGCTGTTTTAAATATATTCCATCAAATATATTCCTTCTCTGCTTCTCTTCTTCTGGACTGATTTGAAAGAGTTTGTAAAGTGAAAGTAAGCTTTAGAGCTTTAGAGTGTGTAGCTACATTTCATTATTGTCAGGACAGGAAAATAGTCAAATTCACCCACTTATCGAGAGAACACGTGGAGAACACAACAATCTCAGAGTGTTGGAGTGTGAACCTGGCTATCCGTACATTTTAAAAACAAGAAAATGGTGCTGTCTGCTTTGCTTAATATAAGGAATTTTAAATGATTTACTTTTGATACTTAAGTATATTTAAAACCAAATTCTTTTAGATTTTTACTCAAGTAGTATTTTACTGGCTGACTTTCACTTTTACTTGAGTAAAGAACAGGTTTAAAGTGGTGTTTAAATACAAATCAAATTGACTGTACAACTTTCATAACAGTTACATACCAATAAACATACATCCAAAAAGACTAGACTGCTGGCCTTACTGAGTCGATAGGAACATTAGCCCAAGCTATATAGGAGGGATATCACACCTTCTATTAAGGTATCTATACTTTTACTCAAGTATGACAATTGGGTACTTTTCCCACCACTGTCAGTAACTACTTCAAAGAGTGGTGGAAAGTAGCATACATTTTACACCTATGACCCTGCTTCAGCTCTGATATTGCCCAGCCCTGAAATAAGTATACCGTGCCCTCTTCTGGGGGGTTGGGGGAACGGCCAGTGTACACAGATTACATCATTGTTTCTGATGATTCCATTTATAGGAAATATTAGGTCATGCTGCCTGACACCAAGTCTCCTCTGGTTGTGTGAGCCCACTGCATGTGGCTATGATACCACATCCACTGTAAGTGGCCATGATTCAGTGGATACAGAAGTAGACCTACAGGCCACATACATTAGACCTAAATATCACTAGCAGAGTAACATGGGGAACATTTAGCCGCTCATACAGAAACTTGCTGACAGAAATATAACAATAATGACGATGATAATAATCATCATCATCATAAATAAATAATCGTTTATTAGCGGGGGAAAAAAGCGAAACTTTCAGGTGACCTTGGTTTTCGAAATTGATTTGGTTTTTGGGAATAAAATGACACTTCGGCAATGCTCAACCATAATAGTCTTCATATCATCCCGTAATTAATTCCACATTCTATATCAAATTGATTGATCTGATAAGAGCTGAAAAGCCTATTCAATTCTGTCCCAGTATCACTATGCACGTTTTGATTGCTACCCTAGCAGTGGTTTGGGGGGACCGGATGAAACCCACGAAACAGCCCCAAAAACACATTACAATCGAGGGGTTATTTTTGCCGTGCATTCAACTGGCTACCTGAAACTGCACTTAACGATAAAAGCCGAATGTTTAGTAATATTAGGGGTACCAGATTAAAACGCTTAATCAAGCCTGGTTTTAAGAATTTAGCCTAACCCCTTTTCGTCATGACCGAACGGCGTTACTTCGGATGAGCGGTATCATACCGTCAGGTTTGTACCGGGTTTATTAGGCAGAACCCCCGAATATTACTTGCTCGATAACATTCATAATAACGCGAGAGTTTGTAAGTTGCCTGAAGGCTGTAGTTGCAACTGTCAAAGGTAGTGGAAACGCGCATAAACCAACACACTACTTACTATATTACTGTACACGGCCGAGAAGATAATACCCGTATAAAAACCCCGAGGTAAGGAACTGCAGACGGCAACGAACGCGACCGAGGTCGAATCTTTTCGTTGCTTTTTTCCTCCGGTTCGTTTTCTTTTATTCGAACTAACTCTCGTGCAGCTATTGAAAATTACTGCACTAAACATATTTTTGTGTCTCCCTTTAGCTCCAGCCAGCGGAATGATTTGTTATACTCCTCCTTCGTATTAAAGTCGCCATTTTGCTTCACTGCCCAGATAAAACCTTGTATTTAAAATATTATCTTCAAGGAGTCGGAGCCGTCTCGATCTTTCCTGCCTGCTGATTTCATACGCGTTGAGTTTCCAACGAGACGATTGAGGTTGAATACGTGCCTCGTGGTTGACATATTCATGCATATGAGAGGGGGGCAAGTGATGGCTGGAAAATCGGTGAAAGTCTCTAGGATTTAAATTGGATTTTCCCTTTTCCTCCTCCCGTTCTGTCTTCTTCATCGCCCCGTCCTCCTCTTTCCTCGGATTCACAGAGGAGGCTAAGGACCGACCGTGACGACTGGCAGTCCGCCTGCACCGACGCTCAACACGGCAGGTGTGATTGCCATGTAAGACCGGGAAAGGCGCAGCCCTACGGCCTGACCCGTACGTGGGTGACCCGGGCCACCCAGCCGCTGGTGCTGGGTAACTCCGACAATTCCAGGTAGGTGTGGTCTTCTAGAAGACAACGTCCCGATGATATTCATCAATAGCACTGGAAACACTGGCCAATAGCGTTCAAATGCACCAATGTTGCACATTTCCATACTCACTGCCGTTTTCACCCAGATATGTCACATGGACCAAGAGGTGAATATGGCAGGTTGTGTTAGAAGTTTGACTGTGTGCCTGTGCAGCCTTCAAACATGTAAGTGTTAAACTCCCCAAATAGCTCAACTCTTTCACTTTGCTGCAGTTACTTTTGTAAATTCCCTTGTCTGCATTAATTTGATTCCAAAATAGGCTTCTGGGTTTCCGCTTTGGTTGCAGCCAGCTATATCATGTCCTGGTTTCTAACTGTCATGAACTGGAAAGTAGGGTATCAAATGTAGGCAATACTACTAAAGTAGCAGTATAATAGTTGCAACGTAGCAGTAACAGTGTTGTATAACAGTAATACAAATAACTCAGAACCTGTGTGTGTGTGTGGCTTCTCCCCTTTGATCAGGTGTGTGTTCAAGGTGCACCACAAGTATCCCTGGTGGTCATAACAGTAAAGAGCAGAGCAATGGTTGGTGCAAATTGTGCCGTAGACAGGTGGCTACGAAGTCTGGTAATACGACAAACCTTTTTCAACATCTGAAGCAAAATCACTCTTTGGAACATACAGGAAGTTTGAGTTTGTGCCACGGTATTGATGAACGCCCCTCAATCACCAGCCAATCTAGGGATGTTTGAGTTTGCTCCACGGTATTGATGAACGCCCCTCAATCACCAGCCAATCTAGGGATGTTTGAGTTTGTGCCACGGTATTGATGAACGCCCCTCAATCACCAGCCAATCTAGGGATGTTTGAGTTTATGCCACGGTATTGATGAACGCCCCTCAATCACCAGCCAATCTAGGGATGTTTGAGTTTGCTCCACGGTATTGATGAACGCCCCTCAATCACCAGCCAATCTAGGGATGTTTGCGTTTGCTCCACGGTATTGATGAACGCCCCTCAATCACCAGCCAATCTAGGGATGTTTGAGTTTGCTCCACGGTATTGATGAACGCCCCTCAATCACCAGCCAATCTAGGGATGTTTGAGTTTGCGCCACGGTATTGATGAACGCCCCTCAAGCACCAGCCAATCTAGGGATGTTTGAGTTTGTGCCACGGTATTGATGAACCCCCCTCAAGCACCAGCCAATCTAGGGATGTTTGAGTTTGTGCCACGGTATTGATGAACCCCCCTCAAGCACCAGCCAATCTAGGGATGTTTGCCCGAAACAGTCAACACTGTTTTGCTACTACTAAAGATCTGTGGTCTAGTCCCACGTCAGAGCCTTATATTAGCCTCACTATCCACTATATTGACAAAGAGTGGGAGCTTCAAAACAAATGCCTTTGATTTTTTTAGGCATTATTTATTCTGAAGAAGATATCAAACCTTTAAAACATTAATTGATTAATATCGTGATAATTATTGTTATCGAATGTGTATATATATCTATATATATATATATATCGTGATAATTTACTTGACATATTGCCCAGCCATACTGTGAATATGGAATATAAAATATATATTTTTTAGTTTGGTTGAATTGAAAACTTTATTGCAAATCAAAATCAACTATGGTATCTCAATAAACTAATAAACAAAAATGAATTTGTTTTAGTGCCAACAATGTTATCGACAGGACAGTCAGTCAAGACACAATAGAAAGTGGTACAGATATCTTAGGACTATGAAGGTGCATAATGTCTCTCTGGCTCTCTGTCTGTCTGGCCTAGTGTATCGAACTCTCAGCCCTGTATGGAGATGAATTTCCACCACGTATCCTTACAGACGTGAAGGAGTAAAATATGTGGGACAACCATGTACCTCCACTGCCTTGTAATACACAGGGCCCAGGGCTTCCCTGTGATGTGTATGTGTGTGCTTGCATGCATGTCTGTGTGAAAATCAGTTTCACAAGTAGACATTTTTGTGATTATCATAAAAAAAAGTAAACCCAACCGAAACCACCCACTCCAAATCAAACTTGATTTGTCACATGCGAATACAACAAGTGTAGACCTTACCGTGAAATGCTTACTTACAAGCCCTTAACCAACAGTGCAGTTCAAGAAGAGATGAGAAAATATTTACCAAATTAACTAAAGGAAAAAATTATCATAAAAAGTAACACAATAACATAACAATAACGAGGCTATGTACAGGGGGTACCAGTACCAAGTCAGTGTGGAGGATATATACAGGGTGTACCGGTACAGAGTCAATGTGGAGGTTATATACAGGGGGGTACCGGTACAGAGTCAATGTGGAGACTATATACAGGGTGTACCGGTACAGAGTCAATGTGGAGGTTATATACAGGGGGGTACCGGTACAGAGTCAATGTGGAGGTTATATACAGGGGGGTACCGGTACAGAGTCAATGTGGAGGCTATATACAGGGGGTACCGGTACAGAGTCAATGTGGAGGCTATATATATATACAGGGGGTACCGGTACAGAGTCAATGTGGAGGCTATATACAGGGGGTACCGGTACAGAGTCAATGTGGAGGCTATATACAGGGGGTACCGGTACAGAGTCAATGTGGAGGCTATATACAGGGGGTACCGGTACAGAGTCAATGTGGAGGCTATATACAGGGGGTACCGGTACAGAGTCAATGTGGAGGCTATATACAGGGGGTACCGGTACAGAGTCAATGTGGAGGCTATATACAGGGGGTACCGGTACAGAGTCAATGTGGAGGCTATATACAGGGGTACCGGTACAGAGTCAATGTGGAGGCTATATACAGGGGTACCGGTACAGAGTCAATGTGGAGGCTATATACAGGGGGTACCGGTACAGAGTCAATGTGGAGGCTATATACAGGGGGTACCGGTACAGAGTCAATGTGGAGGCTATATACAGGGGGTACCGGTACAGAGTCAATGTGGAGGCTATATACAGGGGGTACCGGTACAGAGTCAATGTGGAGGCTATATCAGGGGGTACTGGTACAGAGTCAATGTGGAGGCTATATACAGGGGGTACCAGTACCAAGTCAGTGTGGAGGCTATATACAGGGGGTACCGGTACAGAGTCAATGTGGAGGCTATATACAGGGGGTACCGGTACAGAGTCAATGTGGAGGCTATATACAGGGTGTACCGGTACAGAGTCAATGTGGAGGCTATATACAGGGGGTACCGGTACAGAGTCAATGTGGAGGCTATATACAGGGTGTACCGGTACAGAGTCAATGTGGAGGCTATATACAGGGTGTACCGGTACAGAGTCAATGTGGAGGCTATATACAGTGGGTACCAGTACCAAGTCAGTGTGAATGCTACATACAGGGGGTACCGGTACAGAGTCAATGTGGAGGCTATATACAGTGGGTACCAGTACCAAGTCAGTGTGAATGCTACATACAGGTGGTACCGGTACAGAGTCAATGTGGAGGCTATATATATATACAGGGGGTACCGGTACAGAGTCAATGTGGAGGCAATATACAGGGAGTACCGGTACAGAGTCAATGTGGAGGCTATATACAGGGGGTACCGGTACAGAGTCAATGTGGAGGCTATATACAGGGGGTACCGGTACAGAGTCATGTGGAGGCTTCATACAGGGGGTGCCGGTACAGAGTCATGTGGAGGCTTCATACAGGGGTTACCGGTACAGAGTCAATGTGGAGACTATATACAGGGGGTACCAGTACCAAGTCAGTGTGGAGTCTATATTCAGGGGGTACCAGTACCAAGTCAGTGTGGAGGCTATATACAGGGGGTACCGGTACAGAGTCAATGTGGAGGCTATATACAGGGTATTACGGTACAGAGTCAATGTGGAGACTATATACAGGGTATTACGGTACAGAGTCAATGTGGAGACTATATACAGGGGGTACTGGTACAGAGTCAATGTGGAGACTATATACAGGGGGTACCGGTACATAGTCAATGTGGAGGCTATATACAGGGGGTACCGGTACAGAGTCAGTGTGGAGGCTATACACAGGGAGTACCGGTACAGAGTCAATGTGGAGGCAATATACAGGGAGTACCGGTACAGAGTCAATGTGGAGGCTATATACAGGGGGTACCGGTACAGAGTCAATGTGGAGGCTATATACAGGGTGTTACGGTACAGAGTCAATGTGGAGGCTATATACAGGGTATTACGGTACAGAGTCAATGTGGAGACTATATACAGGGGGTACCAGTACAGAGTCAATGTGGAGACTATATACAGGGGGTACCAGTACAGAGTCAGTGTGGAGGCTATATACAGGGGGTACCGGTACAGAGTCAGTGTGGAGGCTATATACAGGGGGTACCGGTACAGAGTCAATGTGGAGGCTATATACAGGGTATTACGGTACAGAGTCAATGTGGAGACTATATACAGGGGGTACCGGTACAGAGTCAATGTGGAGGCTATATACAGGGTATTACGGTACAGAGTCAATGTGGAGGCTATATACAGGGGGTACCGGTACAGAGTCAATGTGGAGGCTATATACAGGGTATTACGGTACAGAGTCAATGTGGAGGCTATATACAGGGTGTACCGGTACAGAGTCAATGTGGAGGTTATATACAGGGGGGTACCGGTACAGAGTCAATGTGGAGGTTATATACAGGGGGGTACCGGTACAGAGTCAATGTGGAGGCTATATACAGGGGGTACCGGTACAGAGTCAATGTGGAGGCTATATATATATACAGGGGGTACCGGTACAGAGTCAATGTGGAGGCTATATACAGGGGGTACCGGTACAGAGTCAATGTGGAGGCTATATACAGGGGGTACCGGTACAGAGTCAATGTGGAGGCTATATACAGGGGGTACCGGTACAGAGTCAATGTGGAGGCTATATACAGGGGGTACCGGTACAGAGTCAATGTGGAGGCTATATACAGGGGGTACCGGTACAGAGTCAATGTGGAGGCTATATACAGGGGGTACCGGTACAGAGTCAATGTGGAGGCTATATACAGGGGGTACCGGTACAGAGTCAATGTGGAGGCTATATACAGGGGGTACCGGTACAGAGTCAATGTGGAGGCTATATACAGGGGGTACCGGTACAGAGTCAATGTGGAGGCTATATACAGGGGGTACCGGTACAGAGTCAATGTGGAGGCTATATACAGGGGGTACCGGTACAGAGTCAATGTGGAGGCTATATTCAGGGGGTACTGGTACAGAGTCAATGTGGAGGCTATATACAGGGGGTACCAGTACCAAGTCAGTGTGGAGGCTATATACAGGGGGTACCGGTACAGAGTCAATGTGGAGGCTATATACAGGGGGTACCGGTACAGAGTCAATGTGGAGGCTATATACAGGGTGTACCGGTACAGAGTCAATGTGGAGGCTATATACAGGGGGTACCGGTACAGAGTCAATGTGGAGGCTATATACAGGGTGTACCGGTACAGAGTCAATGTGGAGGCTATATACAGGGTGTACCGGTACAGAGTCAATGTGGAGGCTATATACAGTGGGTACCAGTACCAAGTCAGTGTGAATGCTACATACAGGGGGTACCGGTACAGAGTCAATGTGGAGGCTATATACAGTGGGTACCAGTACCAAGTCAGTGTGAATGCTACATACAGGTGGTACCGGTACAGAGTCAATGTGGAGGCTATATATATATACAGGGGGTACCGGTACAGAGTCAATGTGGAGGCAATATACAGGGAGTACCGGTACAGAGTCAATGTGGAGGCTATATACAGGGGGTACCGGTACAGAGTCAATGTGGAGGCTATATACAGGGGGTACCGGTACAGAGTCATGTGGAGGCTTCATACAGGGGGTGCCGGTACAGAGTCATGTGGAGGCTTCATACAGGGGTTACCGGTACAGAGTCAATGTGGAGACTATATACAGGGGGTACCAGTACCAAGTCAGTGTGGAGTCTATATTCAGGGGGTACCAGTACCAAGTCAGTGTGGAGGCTATATACAGGGGGTACCGGTACAGAGTCAATGTGGAGGCTATATACAGGGTATTACGGTACAGAGTCAATGTGGAGACTATATACAGGGTATTACGGTACAGAGTCAATGTGGAGACTATATACAGGGGGTACTGGTACAGAGTCAATGTGGAGACTATATACAGGGGGTACCGGTACATAGTCAATGTGGAGGCTATATACAGGGGGTACCGGTACAGAGTCAGTGTGGAGGCTATACACAGGGAGTACCGGTACAGAGTCAATGTGGAGGCAATATACAGGGAGTACCGGTACAGAGTCAATGTGGAGGCTATATACAGGGGTACCGGTACAGAGTCAATGTGGAGGCTATATACAGGGTGTTACGGTACAGAGTCAATGTGGAGGCTATATACAGGGTATTACGGTACAGAGTCAATGTGGAGACTATATACAGGGGGTACCAGTACAGAGTCAATGTGGAGACTATATACAGGGGGTACCAGTACAGAGTCAGTGTGGAGGCTATATACAGGGGGTACCGGTACAGAGTCAGTGTGGAGGCTATATACAGGGGGTACCGGTACAGAGTCAATGTGGAGGCTATATACAGGGTATTACGGTACAGAGTCAATGTGGAGACTATATACAGGGGGTACCGGTACAGAGTCAATGTGGAGGCTATATACAGGGTATTACGGTACAGAGTCAATGTGGAGGCTATATACAGGGGGTACCGGTACAGAGTCAATGTGGAGGCTATATACAGGGTATTACGGTACAGAGTCAATGTGGAGGCTATATACAGGGGGTACCGGTACAGAGTCAATGTGGAGACTATATACAGGGGGTACCAGTACAGAGTCAATGTGGAGGCTATATACAGGGGGTACCGGTACAGAGTCAGTGTGTGGGGTTACAGGTTGAGGTAATTTGTACATGTAGGTGGGGGTGTAGTGACTATGCATAGATAATAAACAGTGAGTAGAGGCAGTGCACAAACAAATGGGGGGGTTAAGCAGTCTTATGGCTAGGGGGTAGAAGCTGTTAAGTAGCCTTTTGGTCCTAGACTTGGTGCTCCGGTACCACCATAAAGGTTAAATTAAAAGATTGTTACCTCAGCCACCACATGAATGACCCTTTGTGTACTGCAGTAATTCATTAGGGGAATGGCATGAATATATGCGTACTATGCTGAGAAAGCATGATGGTAGGCCTATCTCTAATCAATTTTACTAAGCATAATTAGTCATTGTCAGAAACAGTGGCGGTCAGTGCTTATTTCTATTACAGCATTTTGGATGACTTTAGTTCATATTCCATTCACCCAGCTCAATGTTACATCGATAGGCATAGGCTACTAATTGATACTCTAATTTCCCCTATACCCATCATGAGGTTGCTACAACCTAGCCTACAAATGAAAGTTTATAACGTAGGTGCACAGGTCAAGAGACATATTGGTGTAATCCAGGTGACAAATTGACACATTCAATACTACCTTGCACACACTTGCCTGCATCTAGCTGATCTTAGGCCAGTTGGGCGTACAGAAGTTGGTGTTAAATGCTACGTCCGACTTTGGGGTCAGAATTGACACCTGTTGCACCAACCATAAATAGGACTAGTCCTAGCTAAGTCTGGCGTAGGCAACACGCTCATGAGATTTGATGCTTCATAATGATGGTTTCTAGGCAGTGGCCATTACTAGGCTGTTACCAGTTCTAAACATTGCGAGGCAGGCCGATTCGCCCATCACTTAGCAAAGCCTACCACGATGTATGTACCTTTTCTTAACCACAGCTAGATGGATCGATCAATAATCACTGTGGAATGAATATCACCGAATGACAAACATATTGGAATAAAGTAGGCTAACGCCATTGAAGGCATTTATCATATTGTTGCTTACTGAAACTCCCAAAGCCATCCAACCGTTTTAAATACTTGAAGCTTTATACTTTAGCCATGTGTGGTCAACCAGTTCATGATTGGGACAGCATTTTCACACTGCTTTGAGACAAGCATGGGGACTCGTCATGATAAATCAATTAATGTCACATTTTAGTTTTCATGAAATCAACGTTTTCATATTGAGATATTTGTGAAAATGCCAAATTGAGTGTTGATGATGTTAGTCTTTATTATCAGAACTCTGTGCTAGCAGGTTAGCTAACTATTTAGCCTACTGTAGTAATACAGGGGATTATTTTGCTCATCACTCACTTAGTAGCCTAGGATATATCCCGACTAAAAGCCCTCTGATAATCAATACATGTGACTTTGTTTCACTGAATCTCCGTCAGCTCAGCTATTAGTTTGCTAATATCTGATCAGACACATTTAGCATGCTATGTAGCATAAATCAGGTGGATTATTTTGCTCTAGACTCACATACTTTTGAAGATATAAATTGCTACTATTTTCTGTGCATATCATGAAAGCCTGCTCCCTACTAAGCGTAGAATGGGGTGTAATCATTAGTCCACACAGTTGCAAAATATTCTATTAAAACAAGAGTTTCTATTTGACAAATTCACGTAGGTCCCTCCACCTTTCGCTTCATTTAAGTAACATTTTGCAATCGAATGGCGGAATGAATACACAATAGGACCATCATTAAGTTTGCTGACAACAGGATGGTGGTAGGGCTGATCAACGACGATGAGACAACCTATAGGGAGCAGGTCAGAGACCTGGCAGTCGAATGGCGGAATGAATACACAATAGGACCATCATTAAGTTTGCTGACAACAGGATGGTGGTAGGGCTGATCAACGACGATGAGACAACCTATAGGGAGCAGGTCAGAGACCTGGCAGTCGAATGGCGGAATGAATACACAATAGGACCATCATTAAGTTTGCTGACAACAGGATGGTGGTAGGGCTGATCAACGACGATGAGACAACCTATAGGGAGCAGGTCAGAGACCTGGCAGTCGAATGGCGGAATGAATACACATTATGACCATCATTAAGTTTGCTGACAACAGGATGGTGGTAGGGCTGATCAACGACGATGAGACAACCTATAGGGAGCAGGTCAGAGACCTGGCAGTCGAATGGCGGAATGAATACACAATAGGACCATCATTAAGTTTGCTGACAACAGGATGGTGGTAGGGCTGATCAACGACGATGAGACAACCTATAGGGAGCAGGTCAGAGACCTGGCAGTCGAATGGCGGAATGAATACACAATAGGACCATCATTAAGTTTGCTGACAACAGGATGGTGGTAGGGCTGATCAACGACGATGAGACAACCTATAGGGAGCAGGTCAGAGACCTGGCAGTCGAATGGCGGAATGAATACACAATAGGACCATCATTAAGTTTGCTGACAACAGGATGGTGGTAGGGCTGATCAACGACGATGAGACAACCTATAGGGAGCAGGTCAGAGACCTGGCAGTCGAATGGCGGAATGAATACACAATAGGACCATCATTAAGTTTGCTGACAACAGGATGGTGGTAGGGCTGATCAACGACGATGAGACAACCTATAGGGAGCAGGTCAGAGACCTGGCAGTGTGGTGCCAGGACAACAACCTCTGATGAGCTGATGGTGGACTACAGGAAATGGAGGACCGAGCACGCCCCCGTTCACATTGACGGGGCTGTAGTAGAGCGGGTCGAGAGCTTCACGTTTCTCGGTGTCCACATCACTAAGGATCTATCATTGTCCACATATACAAATCAAATTTTATGTCACATGCGCCAAATACAACAGGTATTACAGTGAAATGCTTACTTACAAGCCCTTAACCAACAATGCAGTTTTATGAAAAATACGTGTTAAGTACAGAATAGATTAGTTAAAAATTGAGGTAATATGTACATGTAGGTAGAGTGATTATGCATCGAAGTGTATGCATTAAAGTGTATGCATTAAAGTGACTCTGCATAGATAATAAACAGAGAGTAGCAGCAGTGTAAAAGGGGGAGGGGGCAATGCAAATATTCTGGGTAGCCATTTGATTAGCTGTTCAGGAGTCTTATGGCTTGGGGTAGAAGAGACTTTTGGACCTAGACTTGTGCGGTAGCACAAAGTACAGTCCATGACTAGGGTGTCTGGAGTCGTTGACAATTTTTAGGGCTTTCCTCTGACACCGCCTGGTATAGAGGTCCTGGATGGCAGGAAGCTTGGCCCCAGTGATTTACTGGCGTGAGAAGGTATGGCAATAAATAGGCCGTAGTATCAAAGTAGTTACAATTTAGCAAATTAACACTGGAGTGATAGATGAGCAGATGATGATGTGCAAGTAGAAATACTGGTGTGCAAAAGAGCAGAAAAGTAAATAAAAACAATATGGGGATAAGGTATTTAGATTGAATGGGCTATTTACAGATGGGCTATGTACAGCTGCATCGATCGGTTAGCTGCTCAGATAGCTGATGTTTAAAGTTATTGAGAGAAATATAAGTTTCCAGCTTCAGCTATTTTTGCAATTTGTTCCAGTCATTGGCAGCAGAGAACGGGAAGGAAAGGCGGCCAAAGGAGGTGTTGGCTTTGGGGATGACCAGTGAAATATACCTGCTGGCGCGCATGCTACGGGTGGGTGTTGTTATCGTGACCAGTGAGCTGAGATAAGGCGGTGCTTTACCTAGCATAGATTTATAGATGACCTGGAGCCAGTGGGTCTGGCGACGAATAAGTAGCGAGTGCAAGCCGACGACAGCATACAGGTCGCAATGGGGGGTGGTATATGGGGCTTTGATGATAAAACGGATGCCACTGTGATAGACTGCATCCAGTTTGCCGAGTAGGGTGTTGGAGGCTATTTTGTAAATTACATCTTCAAAGTCGAGGATCGGTAGGGTAGTCAGTTTTACGAGGGTATGTTTGGCGGCATGAGTGAAGGAGGCTCTGTTGCAAAATAGGAAGCCAATTCTAGATTTAATTTTGGATTGGAGATGTTTAATATGAGTCTGGAAGGAGAGTTTACAGTCTAGCTAGACGCCTAGGTATTTGTAGTTGTCCACATATTCTAAGTCAGAACCGTCCAGAGTAGTGATGCTAGTCGGGTGGGCGGGCAGTGAATGGTTAAAAAGCATGCATTTAGTTTTACTAGCATTTAAAGAGCAGTTGGAGGCCAAGGAAGGAGTGTTGTCTGGCATTGAAGCTCGTTTGGAGGTTTGTTAAGACAGTGTCTAAAGAAGGGCCAGATGTATACAGAGTGGTGTCGTCTGCGTAGAGATGGATCAGGGAATCACCCGCAGCAAGAGCGACATCATTGATATATACTGAGAAAGGAGTCGGCCCGAGTATTGAACCCTGTGGTAACCCCATAGAGACTGTCAGAGGTCTGGACAACAGGCCCTCCGATTTGAGACACTGAACTCTATCTCAGAAGTAGCTGGTGAACCGGCGAGGCAGTCATTTGTGAAACCAAGGCTATTGAGTCTGCCGATAAGAATATGGTGATTGACAGAGTCGAAAGCCTTGGCCAGGTCAATGAAGATGGCTGCACAGTTGTGTCTTTTATCGATGGCGGGTATGATATCGTTTAGTACCTTGAGCGTGGCTGAGGTGCAACCGTGACCAGCTCGGAAACCGGATTACACAGCGGAGAAGGTACAATGGGATTCGAAATGGTCAGTGATCTGTTTAACTTGGCTCTCGAAGACTTTAAAAAGGCAGGGCAGGATGGATATAGGTCTATAACAGGGAGTGTCACCCCCTTTGAAGAGGGGGATGACCGCGGAAGCTTTCCAATCTTTAGGGATCTCGGACGAAACCAAAGAGAGGTTGAACAGACTGGTAATAGGAGTCTGTCATTTTAGAAAGAGAGGGTCCAGGTTGTCTTGCCCAGCTGATTTGTACGCGTCAGGTTTTGCATCTGCTATCTGGATTTGGGTGAAGGAGAAGCTGGGGAGGTTTGGGCAACTAGTTGCGGGGGGTGCGGAGCTGTTGGCTGGGGTTGGGGTAGCCAGGAGGAAAGCATGGCCAGCCGTAGAGAAATGCTTGTTGAAATTCTCGATTATTGTGTATTTATCGGTGTTGACAGTGTTAACTAGCCTCAGTGCAGTGGGCAGCTGGGAGGAAGTGCTCTTATTCTCCATGGAATTTAGTGTCCCAAAACTTTTTGGAGTTAGAGCTACAGGATGCAAATTTCTGTTTGAAAAAGCTAGCCTTAGCTTTCCTAACTGACTGCGTGTATTGGTTCCTGACTTCCCTTATAAGTTGCATATCTCGTGGACTATTCGATGCTAGTGCAGTCCGCCACAGGATGTTTTTGTGCTGGTCGAGGGCAGTCAGGTCTGGAGTGAACCAGGGGCTATATCTGTTCTTATTTCAATTTTTTTTGAAAGGGATATGCTTATATACAGTGGGGCAAAAAAGTATTTAGTCAGCTACCAATTGTGCAAGTTCTCCCACTTAAAAAGATGAGAGAGGCCTGTAATTTTCATCATAGGTACACTTCAACTATGACAGACAAAATGAGGGGAAAAAAATCCAGAAAATCACATTGTAGGATTTTTAATGAATTTATTTGCAAATTATGGTGGAAAATGAGTATTTGGTCAATAACAAACAAGCTCTCACAGACCTGTAGCTTCTTCTTTAAGAGGCTCCTCTGTCCTCCACTCGTTACCTGTATTAATGGCACCTGTTTGAACTTGTTATCAGTATAAAAGACACAACCTCAAACAGTCACACTCCAAACTCCACTATGGCCAAGACCAAAGAGCTGTCAAAGGACACCAGAAACAAAATTGTACGCAAGATCTCACCCCGTAGGGTCAAAATGATCACAAGAACGGTGAGCAAAAATCCCAGAACCACATGGGGGGACCTAGTGAATGACCTGCAGAGAGCTGGGACCAAAGTAACAAAGCCTACCATCAGTAACACACTACGCCGCCAGGGACTCAAATCCTGCAGTGTCAGAAGTGTCCCCCTGCTTAAGCCAGTACATGTCCAGGCCCGTCAGAAGTTTGCTAGAGAGCAGTTGGATGATCCAGAAGAAAATTGGGAGAATGTCATATGGTCAGATGAAACCAAAATATAACTTTCTGGTAAAAACTCAACTCGTCGTGTTTGGAGGACAAAGAATGCTGAGTTGTATCCAAAGAACACCATACCTACTGTGAAGCATGGGGGTGGAAACATCATGCTTTGGGGCTGTTTTTCTGCAAAGGGACCAGAACGACTGATCCGTGTAAAGGAAAGAATGAATGGGGCCATGTATCGTGAGATTTTGAGTGTAAACCTCCTTCCATCAGCAAGGGCATTGAAGATGAAATGTGGCTGGGTCTTTCAGCATGACAATGATCCCAAACACACCGCCCGGGCAACGAAGGAGTGGCTTCGTAAGAAGCATTTCAAGGTCCTGGAGTGGCCTAGGCAGTCTCCAGATCTCAACCCCATAGAATATCTTTTGAGGGAGTTGAAAGTCCGTGTTGCCCAGCAAAAGCCCCAAAACATCACTGCTCTAGAGGAGATCTGCATGGAGGAATGGGCCAAAATACCAGCAACTATGTGTGAAAACCTTGTGAAGACTTACAGAAAACGTTTAACCTCTGTCATTGCCAAAAAAGGGTATATAACAAAGTATTGAGAAACTTTTGTTATTGACCAAATACTTATATTCCACCATAATTTGCAAATAAATTCATAATTTCATTAAATTTCATTTAATTTCAATTCATTCATTCTCAAGGTCCTAAACGATATCTTAACCGCCATCGATAAGAAACATTACTGTGCAGCCGTATTCATTGATCTGGCCAAGGCTTTCGACTCTGTCAATCACCATATCCTCATCGGCAGACTCGACAGCCTTGGTTTCTCAAATGATTGCCTCGCCTGGTTCACCAACTACTTCTCTGATAGAGTTCAGTGTGTCAAATCGGAGGGTCTGCTGTCCGGACCTCTGGCAGTCTCTATGGGGGTGCCACAGGGTTCAATTCTTGGACCGACTCTCTTCTCTGTATACATCAATGAGGTCGCTCTTGCTGCTGGTGAGTCCCTGATCCACCTCTACGCAGACAACACCATTCTGTATACTTCCGGCCCTTCTTTGGACACTGTGTTAACAACCCTCCAGGCAAGCTTCAATGCCATACAACTCTCCTTCCGTGGCCTCCAATTGCTCTTAAATACAAGTAAAACTAAATGCATGCTCTTCAACCGATCGCTACCTGCACCTACCCGCCTGTCCAACATCACTACTCTGGACGGCTCTGACTTAGAATACGTGGACAACTACAAATACTTAGGTGTCTGGTTAGACCGTAAACTCTCCTTCCAGACCCATATCAAACATCTCCAATCCAAAGTTAAATCTAGAATTGGCTTCCTATTTCGCAACAAAGCATCCTTCACTCATGCTGCCAAACATACCCTTGTAAAACTGACCATCCTACCAATCCTCGACTTTGGCGATGTCATTTACAAAATAGCCTCCAATACCCTACTCAACAAATTAGATGCAGTCTATCACAGTGCAATCCGTTTTATCACCAAAGCCCCATATACTACCCACCATTGCGACCTGTACGCTCTCGTTGGCTGGCCCTCGCTTCATACTCGTCGCCAAACCCACTGGCTCCATGTCATCTACAAGACCCTGCTAGGTAAAGTCCCCCCTTATCTCAGCTCGCTGGTCACCATAGCATCTCCCACCTGTAGCACACGCTCCAGCAGGTATATCTCTCTAGTCACCCCCAAAACCAATTCTTTCTTTGGCCGCCTCTCCTTCCAGTTCTCTGCTGCCAATGACTGGAACGAACTACAAAAATCTCTGAAACTGGAAACACTTATCTCCCTCACTAGCTTTAAGCACCAACTGTCAGAGCAGCTCACAGATTACTGCACCTGTACATAGCCCACCTATAATTTAGCCCAAACAACTACCTCTTTCCCAACTGTATTTAATTTTAATTTATTTATTTATTTTGCTCCTTTGCACCCCATTATTTTTTATTTCTACTTTGCACTTTCTTCCATTGCAAAACTACCATTCCAGTATTTTACTTGCTATATTGTATTTACTTTGCCATCATGGCCCTTTTTGCCTTTACCTCCCTTCTCACCTCATTTGCTCACATTGTATATAGACTTGTTTATACTGCATTATTGACTGTATGTTTGTTTTTACTCCATGTGTAACTCTGTGTCGTTTTATCTGTCGAACTGCTTTGCTTTATCTTGGCCAGGTCGCAATTGTAAATGAGAACTTGTTCTCAACTTGCCTACCTGGTTAAATAAAGGTAAAATAAATAAATAAATAAAAATTTTAAAAAAATCCTACAATGTGATTTTCTGGATTTTTCTTTCTCATTTGTCTGTCATAGTTGAAGTGTACCTATGATGGTTTTTTAAGTGGGAGAACTTGCACAATTGGTGGCTGACTAAATAATTTTTTACCCCACTGTAAGATGGTGAGGAAATTACTTTTAAAGAATGACCAGGCATCCTCGACTGACTGGATGAGGTCAATATCCTTTCAGGATACCCGGGCCAGGTCGGTTAGAAAGGCCTGTTCGCAGAAGTGTTTTTGGGAGCATTTGACAGTGATGAGGGATGGTCGTTTGACCTTGGACCCATAGCGGATGCAGGCAATGAGGCAGTGATCGCTGAGATCCTGATTGGACGCAGCAGAGGTGTATTTGGAGGGCAAGTTGGTCAGGATAATATCTATGAGGGTGCCCATGTTTACGGATTTGGGGTTGTACCTGGTGGATTTGTTGATAATTTGTGTGCGATTGAGGGCATCTAGCTTAGCTTGTAGGACTGTCGGGGTGTTTGTTAACATATCCCAGTTTAGGTCACCTAACAGAACAAACTTTGAAGATAGATGAGGGGCAATCAATTCACATAGTGTCCAGGGCACAGCTAGGAGCTGAGGGGTTTGGGATGAGTTATACTGCAGAGTGAAGGAAAAGCAGCCATCAAGGGCTCAGCATATGTGGGAACTCCTTCAAGACTGTTGGAAAGCATTCCTCATGAAGCTGGTTAAGAGACTGTCTAGTGTGCAAAGCTGTCATCTAGGCAAAGGGTGGCTACTTTGAATAATCTCAAATATAAAATATATTGTTTAACACTTTTTTTTAAGTGTTAGTACATGACTCCATATGTGTTATTTCATAGTCTTCACTATTAATCTATAATGTATAAAATAGTAAAAATAAAGAAAAACCCTGGAATGAGTAGGTGTCTGAATTTGACTGATACTGTACATACATTGCCTTGACATAATCCACATGTTGTGTTAAAGCCTGAATTCAAGTGGATTACACAGTTTTTGTATCTCACTCATCCACACACAATACCCCATAATGACAAAGTGAAAACCTGTTTTTAGAAATTTTACAGAAATATCTAACTTACGTAAGTATTCACACCCCTGAGTCAGTTCTTTGTAGAACTGTAGGTCTCTATCATCTCTGAGTGGTCTTGGGTATGTCTATCAGCTTTGAGTCGTCTTGGGTATGTCTCTATCAGCTTTGAGTGGTCTTGGGTAGGTCTCTATCAGCTCTGAGTGGTCTTGGGTATGTCTCTATCAGCTTTGAGTGGTCTTGGGTATGTCTCTATCAGCTCTGAGTGGTCTTGGGTATGTCTCTATCAGCTCTGACTCGTCTTGGGTATGTCTCTATCATCTCTGAGTCGTCTTGGGTAGGTCTCTATCATCTCTGAGTCGTCTTGGGTAGGTCTCTATCAGCTTTGAGTCGTCTTGGGTAGGTCTCTATCAGCTCTGAGTGGTCTTGGGTATGTCTCTATCAGCTCTGAGTCGTCTTGGGTATGTCTCTATCATCTCTGAGTGGTCTTGGGTAGGTCTCTATCAGCTTTGAGTCGTCTTGGGTAGGTCTCTATCAGCTTTGAGTGGTCTTGGGTATGTCTCTATCAGCTCTGAGTGGTCTTGGGTATGTCTCTATCAGCTTTGAGTCGTCTTGGGTATGTCTCTATCAGCTTTGAGTCGTCTTGGGTATGTCTCTATCAGCTCTGAGTGGTCTTGGGTATGTCTCTATCAGCTTTGAGTCGTCTTGGGTATGTGTCTATTAGCTTGGAGTCGTCTTGGGTATGTGTCTATCATCTCTGAGTGGTCTTGGGTATGTGTCTATCATCTCTGAGTGGTCTTGGGTAGGTCTCTATCAGCTTTGAGTCGTCTTGGGTATGTCTATCTGCTCTGAGTGGTCTTGGGTATGTCGATCAGCTTTGAGTCGTTTTGGGTATGTCTCTATCATAACTTTTTCAATGTTTCACTATTTTAATTGGTATGAAATTCACTTAGTCAATTCACTTTATTGCCAACAATATACCACCCTGCATACCACTACTGGCTTGCATCTGAAGCTAAGCAGGGTTGGTCCTGGTCAGTCCCTGGATGGGAGACCAGATGCTCCCCAGTTTACATTTGGCTCATTCTTCTCCTCTCCCCTGTAACTATTCCCCAGGTCGTTGCTGTAAATGAGAACGTGTTCTCAGTCAACTTACCGGGTAAAATAAAACATTTATTAAATAGTAGGATGATCCTCCACTGGCAATATTTCATCAGCCATTAACCAGTGTGCTTTGGAGTGATGATGGCCAGAATCAACATGATATTCTGTACATCATCTGACTCTGAAGATCTTCCCTCAGAGACCAGGCCATTCCCCAAACTATTTAATTAAATGTCATATTGCATTCCGTCTTTGTTGTTCATTTGGTGAAGCCCGGACTTGATTCATCTGACTACATGAACCAGGCACGAAGGCTACACTCCAGCCCACTAAACTTAATTGTCTTTAAATATCTAATACAAAATGCATTAGATAGTGGAATGATGAGGTATTCCAGCCTAATATATCGATGCAATTCTTGATTTCAGTCCATGCTCGGACTTCTCGTCAACACAATACTAACTTATTACATTGGCTCTGTACTTGTCACACCCTGACCATAGTTTGCTTTGTATGTTTCTATGTTTTGTTTGGTTGTTTGTGTGTCTAGTTTGTCTATTTCTATGTTTGGCCTGATATGGTTCTCAATCAGAGGCAGGTGTTAGTCGTAGTCTCTGATTGGGAACCATATTTAGGTAGCCTGTTTGGTGTTTGGGTTTGTGGGTGATTGTTTCCTGTGTTAGTGTTTGTGCCACACGGGACTGGTTTCGGGTTTTCACTTTGTTGTTTTGGTTATGTGTTCATGTTCAGTTTTCTAATTAAAAAACCATGGACATCTACCGCGCTGCATTTTGGTCCGGCTCTCCTTCGACACAAGAAAACCGTTACAGTACTACTGTACTCCACTCCCATCTAAGTGGCATGTTACCATGGAGTTCAGTTCATATGTTTGAGAAAGTATTGATTTTTAAATGAAACATGGAAGGTCATGTTGGCTTTGCCTCCATCTGGATAGTTTTAACAATCCAGGGCTGGAAAAATCATTTGACTGGATGTTGAGAGAGGATTGCAGAAGAATACTTTTATCAAGGAAAATAATTGATGTTGATTAGATGTTTGTTAGGTTTAAGGTGTGTCTAATATTGACCCTTTTGTAAGTTAGGCTACCAAAGTTCCTGAAACTTCATATCATAGTTATGACACTGTGATTACAGATTAGTACAACTAGTCAACATTAGACGACCTTGGATGTGTCTGACTGAAACATCGTTTACATAACTATATATTCATCTCCCTCTCCTGTCCCCAAGCATGGAGATCCCCAGTATCCCACGGCTGGCTAAGCTGTCATCAAGGGGTCGTCCTCCAAAACAGGCCCACCCCCAGGAGACTGCCAGGACCACAGCTACAGCCCCTGAGAACAACAAACACAGTAAGTGACTGCTGATCACAACGCACGGGCTTTGTTTCAGCACAGCTCTCATGAGAGCGTTTGGAAGGGAGAAGGGCATTCATTGACAGGGCTGAGTTGGGCGGTAAAAAGGGCTGAGTTGACAGGGAAAAAAAGGAGGAACGTGGAACATTATGACTAAATATGGAGTGAAGGGAGGTAAGGGGAGGGGCATAAGCCTTCTGGAATGTCTGATGAAGGATAAGAAGGTACACAAGAGAAAACAGGGGAAAAATGTTTTCTCACAGAACTTTTAGAAGGGTTACAAGAAAGAAATTGAACGTGAGGATGAAGTACCTGCGGTGAGCACCAATGAGTTCAAGCCTTGTCCTGGTGATGACCAGGATGGTTCTGGTCCAGTGGGAGTGAGATTTGTGGAGAGAATGGATCCTTGTATTCTGACTGATCCATATGTGGTGTCAGGTTGGTTGGAGAAGAGGTTGGGAACTGGTGAGTTGGTGAAAGTAACTCGGAAGTGAACTTGTGAGGATTTATTGTGTTTCTTCTGTCCAGAGGGCGCGCTGTACCACACGACTAGGGACAAGAACTGTGAATTGCTCTCCGGAGCAGGGCGCTGTTGAAAGGAGTGGTAACGGGGATGTCATTAAGTGTTGAGGTGGATCAGCGGAAATGTGTCAGTGCAGCCCGCCGTTTGGTGCGATGCAGACCCAGTGGAGAGCGTGGTGAAGACATTCTGTCTTGCTGAGTTTTGATGCAGAGTCTTTGCCCGACAAGGTCAAGTTAGGATGTCAGTTATCCCATGAGAGATTTTGTTCCGAAAATACTACTGTTTTAGGTGCCAAGCTTATGGTCATGTTGCAGGAGTATATAGAAGGAAGATTCTTAGATGTGAGTAGTGTGCAGGAGGGCATGAGACAAAGAAATATGTAGTATCCGTGGAGAAAATTGTGTGTGTTAGATGTGGGGTTACCCATGTGGCTAAAGATCGACGATATCTGGTGAAAGAAAGGCAGGTTATGTTGCCAGGTTAATACAGAAAGTGTTGTATGCTGAAGTAGTGAAGGGAGTGTTAGAGGAAGATGGGTACAGGGTGAGGGATCCTGAGGATTTCTGTAAGTAGGCAGAGACCAATAGAGAGTGGTGGGAAGAATATGTGACCGACCAGCTCAAATCAGTCTTATGTAGCAACATTTGAAATTTGTGTTTTTTACATTGGATAAAAGGAGAGACTGAGCTACAAAATCATATATCATACACTACAGGGAAAGTCATTTTGCTTTGAAAGTTGATAAACTTGTAAACTCACTTTTGAGAAAATGGCCTTTGAATGTTTTGGTACTACAACTGGAGACTACAACTTCTTTGTCTACAACCATTCAGCATCATTCACACCCTTTTAAGCTTCAGCCTCACCCATCCTCTTTAAGGGTCGATCCGAGCATTTTGTACGAACAACAGAAGTCAAGCACCCAAGCTAACTTGCTAACATTGGCTAGCTACTTCCAGACACGTAATGAGAGAACACCCCACTCTGACCATTTTACTCACCCTAGCAGAGCTGGTTAGGTTGTTTTCATGTTATCCAGAACATTGGTGACTGTAACTGTGCTGCTGGAAAGAATGTAATTACGCTTTTTTTGACGACAATTACTGACACCGGCCATATTCAACGGAAGTTGAGCGTTTGTAAATTCATCAGTTATTCTGCACTCTGGTACACTCAGACGAGAGGGCTCTGAAATCGGAGTAGATGGCCAGACTGAATTTACGAATGCACCCGAGATGGTTACTTGCATAGTGGAGTCTTTTGTTAAGACATGTACTGTAGCTAGCTAGGTAAACAATGAGCCATAATAACAACTCATGACGTCACTACCCTGCATGAATCTGCAGGTAGCTAAACAACCAGGTTCAATGTTATCTAGCTAACATTAGGCTATAGCTAGCCAAGCAAATATCTCTGAGATACGAATAATAAGATACACGAAACGTTAGCTAGCGAGCAAGCCAGCTAAGGTTAGCTTGCTTGATAAACAATGAACCATAATCCCAACTCATGATGTCACTACCCTGCATGAATCTGCAGATAGCTAACCAACCAGGTTCAATGTTAGCTAGCTAAATTAGAAATGTGTAATATCTAAAAAATGTAGCTAGCTAGACTATCTTACCCGTATACATAATTCATGGATGAATGCATCTGCCAGATGCCATATTTGCCCTTTGTTTGAAGATGTAATCCGGAGACAGGTGTGTTCTCCTTAGCTATCATACTCAAATTCCACTGATTCCTCGGTCCTCCAGAAACACTTATGCAGTTTTAATACACAATAAAAAAAATGTAAAGCCATGTTAGACTGGATTACCTACACATACTGATCATCTCAAATAGACAGAAGCGTGCTAAATGGCAGACCAATCTCTCGGCATGTCCAGCCCACTCATTATCTCAGCCAATCATGGCTAGTGGGAAGGTTGGTGACTTTTTCTGTGGCTAAACCAACTAGGCCCATAATTTAAAGATTTTATTCGTATTTACAGATGTCATACAAGTTTGTTATTAAGGCACATGAAAGTTTATGTTCGAGAAGGCATTTAAAAACGCATTTTGATAAAAGTTTACGTTCAAACGGTGCTCCTGTGAAGTAGTGACCCACGCCTAGTTTCCTGAAACGGGTCACATATGTGCTTCAGTAAGGTGGGTTTCTTAGCATTCATAGCCTTGGTAGTCAACTGTACTGCAGAAATGGAACATAAGTCACAGAAAATAGAGGTCGTGGTGGCAGCTGCAGAGAAGTACTTGGGATTGTGAGGTTTTACTGCAGAGGAGTTGCAGGGGGTGTTGAGTGGTAGTGTTGTGTCCTCCCAGACTGTTGGCCTGGAGTAGGATTAGTGAGGGTTAAATGGTGGAATGAGGTGGTGTTTTTTTGTTTGTTAGGACTAATAGTTGGCAGGGTAATTTTCCTTCTTCACAATTTTGTTCTATCGTATCATAAAGTATAATGGATTGTACTGTAGGTGGCGGCAATTCACCAATAAGTGTAGTCTGCCATTAAACCTTAAAGAAGAAGAACACAGTTCTCATGATGTGAATGGGTCCTGCTCCAGATGGACAGTTTGATGTTGTTACCCCATTAGACATATTGTTGATTTGAATGTGTTCTGTTATGTTATATAGCTAGTTATTCAGAAGTGCTAATAAAGTTCATCAGTTGTTGAAGTGAAGCTTTCGGTTCACGTGGGTCCTATTTGGATATTCTATCAGTCAGTAACCTATCCGTTTGGATAGTGAGCAAGTCTGGATGTAGACTGTGGAATCTAATTCCAATCTAATAAATCAAAAGATCATGATGACTGCTAAAACAATAAGACATACATGGAAAACCAGGCCTTCTCTAATATGAACCAGTTGTTTGGTTTCTACAACACCGTGTCTCAGACCAATGAGAGTCCACCAGGTTCCTACACGTCCTAGGAATATTTATTTCTGTTAGGGTTATTCAGCTATGAAACTTTACTGTGTGTGTGGGTGTGAGCATGCTCCTCATTTTTTATTAGTTTAATTTCACCTTTATTTAACCAGGTAGGCTAGTTGAGAACACCTTTATTTAACCAGGTAGGCTAGTTGAGAACACCTTTATTTAACCAGGTAGGCTAGTTGAGAACACCTTTATTTAACCAGGTAGGCTGGTTGAGAACACCTTTATTTAACCAGGTAGGCTAGTTGAGAACACCTTTATTTAACCAGGTAGGCTAGTTGAGAACACCTTTATTTAACCAGGTAGGCTAGTTGAGAACACCTTTATTTAACCAGGTAGGCTGGTTGAGAACACCTTTATTTAACCAGGTAGGCTAGTTGAGAACACCTTTATTTAACCAGGTAGGCTAGTTGAGAACACCTTTATTTAACCAGGTAGGCTGGTTGAGAACACCTTTATTTAACCAGGTAGGCTAGTTGAGAACACCTTTATTTAACCAGGTAGGCTAGTTGAGAACACCTTTATTTAACCAGGTAGGCTAGTTGAGAACACCTTTATTTAACCAGGTAGGCTAGTTGAGAACACCTTTATTTAACCAGGTAGGCTAGTTGAGAACACCTTTATTTAACCAGGTAGGCAGGTTGAGAACACCTTTATTTAACCAGGTAGGCTAGTTGAGAACACCTTTATTTAACCAGGTAGGCTAGTTGAGAACACCTTTATTTAACCAGGTAGGCTGGTTGAGAACACCTTTATTTAACCAGGTAGGCTAGTTGAGAACACCTTTATTTAACCAGGTAGGCTAGTTGAGAACACCTTTATTTAACCAGGTAGGCTGGTTGAGAACACCTTTATTTAACCAGGTAGGCTAGTTGAGAACACCTTTATTTAACCAGGTAGGCTAGTTGAGAACACCTTTATTTAACAAGGTAGGCTGGTTGAGAACACCTTTATTTAACCAGGTAGGCTAGTTGAGAACACCTTTATTTAACCAGGTAGGCTAGTTGAGAACACCTTTATTTAACCAGGTAGGCTGGTTGAGAACACCTTTATTTAACCAGGTAGGCTGGTTGAGAACACCTTTATTTAACCAGGTAGGCTAGTTGAGAACACCTTTATTTAACCAGGTAGGCTAGTTGAGAACACCTTTATTTAACCAGGTAGGCTGGTTGAGAACACCTTTATTTAACCAGGTAGGCTAGTTGAGAACACCTTTTATTTAACCAGGTAGGCTAGTTGAGAACACCTTTATTTAACCAGGTAGGCTAGTTGAGAACACCTTTATTTAACCAGGTAGGCTAGTTGAGAACACCTTTATTTAACCAGGTAGGCTAGTTGAGAACACCTTTATTTAACCAGGTAGGCTAGTTGAGAACACCTTTATTTAACCAGGTAGGCTAGTTGAGAACACCTTTATTTAACCAGGTAGGCTAGTTGAGAACACCTTTATTTAACCAGGTAGGCTGGTTGAGAACACCTTTATTTAACCAGGTAGGCTAGTTGAGAACACCTTTATTTAACCAGGTAGGCTAGTTGAGAACACCTTTATTTAACCAGGTAGGCTGGTTGAGAACACCTTTATTTAACCAGGTAGGCTAGTTGAGAACACCTTTATTTAACCAGGTAGGCTAGTTGAGAACACCTTTATTTAACCAGGTAGGCTGGTTGAGAACACCTTTATTTAACCAGGTAGGCTAGTTGAGAACACCTTTATTTAACCAGGTAGGCTAGTTGAGAACACCTTTATTTAACCAGGTAGGCTAGTTGAGAACACCTTTATTTAACCAGGTAGGCTAGTTGAGAACACCTTTATTTAACCAGGTAGGCTAGTTGAGAACACCTTTATTTAACCAGGTAGGCTAGTTGAGAACACCTTTATTTAACCAGGTAGGCTAGTTGAGAACACCTTTATTTAACCAGGTAGGCTAGTTGAGAACACCTTTATTTAACCAGGCAGGCTAGTTGAGAACACCTTTATTTAACCAGGCAGGCTAGTTGAGAACAAGTTCTCATTTGCAACTGCGACCTGGCCAAGATAAAGCATAGCAGTGTGAGCATACAACAAAGAGTTACACATGGAGTAAACAATTAACAAGTCAATAACACAGTAGAAAACAAAGGGGGGAGTCTATATACAATGTGTGCAAAAGGCATGAGGAGGTAGGCAAATAATTACAATTTTGCAGATTAACACTGGAGTGATAAATGATCAGATGGACTATGTACAGCTGCAGCGATCGGTTAGCTGCTCAGATAGCTGATGTTTGAAGTTGGTGAGGGAGATAAAAGTCTCCAACGTCAGCGATTTTTGCAATTCGTTCCAGTCACAGGCAGCAGAGTACTGGAACGAAAGGCGGCCAAATGAGGTGTTGGCTTTAGGGATGATCAGTGAGATACACCTGCTGGAGCGCGTGCTACGGATGGGTGTTGCCATCGTGACCAGTGAGATAAGGCGGAGCTTTACCTAGCATGGACTTGTAGATGACCTGGAGCCAGTGGGTCTGGCGACGAATATGTAGCGAGGGCCAGCCGACTAGAGCATACAAGTCGCAGTGGTGGGTGGTATAAGGTGCTTTAGTGACAAAACGGATGGCACTGTGATAGACTGCATCCAGTTTGCTGAGTAGAGTGTTGGAAGCCATTTTGTAGATGACATCGCCGAAGTCGAGGATCGGTAGGATAGTCAGTTTTACTAGGGTAAGCTTGGCGGCGTGAGTGAAGGAGGCTTTGTTGCGGAATAGAAAGGCGACTCTTGATTTGATTTTCGATTGGAGATGTTTGATATGAGTCTGGAAGGAGAGTTTGCAGTCTAGCCAGACACCTAGGTACTTATAGACGTCCACATATTCTAGGTCGGAACCATCCAGGGTGGTGATGCTAGTCGGGCATGCAGGTGCAGGCAGCGACCGGTTGAAAAGCATGCATTTGGTTTTACTAGCGTTTAAGAGCAGTTGGAGGCCACGGAAGGAGTGTTGTATGGCATTGAAGCTTGTTTGGAGGTTAGATAGCACAGTGTCCAAAGACGGGCCGAAAGTATATAGAATGGTGTCGTCTGCGTAGAGGTGGATCAGGGAATCGCCCGCAGCAAGAGCAACATCATTGATATACACAGAGAAAAGAGTCGGCCCGAGAATTGAACCCTGTGGCACCCCCATAGAGACTGCCAGAGGACCGGACAGCATGCCCTCCGATTTGACACACTGAACTCTGTCTGCAAAGTAATTGGTGAACCAGGCAAGGCAGTCATCCGAAAAACCGAGGCTACTGAGTCTGCTGATAAGAATATGGTGATTGACAGAGTCGAAAGCCTTGGCAAGGTCGATGAAGACGGCTGCACAGTACTGTCTTTTATCGATGGCGGTTATGATGTCGTTTAGTACCTTGAGTGTGGCTGAGGTGCACCCGTGACCGGCTCGGAAACCAGATTGCACAGCGGAGAAGGTACGGTGGGATTCGAGATGGTCAGTGACCTGTTTGTTGACTTGGCTTTCGAAGACCTTAGATAGGCAGGGCAGGATGGATATAGGTCTGTAACAGTTTGGGTCCAGGGTGTCTCCCCCTTTGAAGAGGGGGATGACTGCGGCAGCTTTCCAATCCTTGGGGATCTCAGACGAGATGAAAGAGAGGTTGAACAGGCTGGTAATAGGGGTTGCGACAATGGTGGCAGATAGTTTCAGAAATAGAGGGGCCAGATTGTCAAGCCCAGCTGATTTGTACGGGTCCAGGTTTTGCAGCTCTTTCAGAACATCTGCTATCTGGATTTGGGTAAAGGAGAACCTGGAGAGGCTTGGGCGAGGAGCTGCGGGGGGGGCGGAGCTGTTGGCCGAGGTTGAAGTAGCCAGGCGGAAGACATGGCCAGCCGTTGAGAAATGCTTATTGAAGTTTTCGATAATCATGGATTTATCAGTGGTGACCGTGTTACCTAGCCTCAGTGCAGTGGGCAGCTGGGAGGAGGTGCTCTAGTTCTCCATGGACTTCACAGTGTCCCAGAACTTTTTGGAGTTGGAGCTACAGGATGCAAACTTCTGCCTGAAGAAGCTTTCCTGACTGACTGCGTGTATTGGTTCCGGACTTCCCTGAACAGTTGCATATCACGGGGACTATTCGATGCTATTGCAGTCCGCCACAGGATGTTTTTGTGCTGGTCGAGGGCAGTCAGGTCTGGGGTGAACCAAGGGCTGTATCTGTTCTTAGTTCTGCATTTTTTGAACGGAGCATGCTTATCTAAAATGGTGAGGAAGTTACTTTTAAAGAATGACCAGGCATCCTCAACTGACGGGATGAGGTCAATGTCCTTCCAGGATACCCGGGCCAGGTCGATTAGAAAGGCCTGCTCACAGAAGTGTTTTAGGGAACGTTTGACAATGATGAGGGGTGGTCGTTTGACTGCGGCTCCGTAGCGGATACAGGCAATGAGGCAGTGATCGCTGAGATCCTGGTTGAAGACAGCGGAGGTGTATTTGGAGGGCCAGTTGGTCAGGATGACGTCTATGAGGGTGCCCTTGTTTACAGAGTTAGGGTTGTACCTGGTGGGTTCCTTGATGATTTGTGTGAGATTGAGGGCATCTAGCTTAGATTGTAGGACTGGCGGGGTGTTAAGCATATCCCAGTTTAGGTCACCTAACAGAACAAACTCTGAAGCTAGATGGGGGGCGATCAATTCACAAATGGTGTCCAGGGCACAGCTGGGAGCTGAGGGGGGTCGGTAGCAGGCGGCAACCGTGAGAGACTTATTTCTGGAGAGAGTAATTTTCAAAATTAGTAGTTCGAACTGTTTGGGTATGGACCTGGAAAGTATGACATTACTTTGCAGGCTATCTCTGCAGTAAACTGCAACTCCTCCCCCTTTGGCAGTTCTATCTTGACGGAAGATGTTATAGTTGGGTATGGAAATCTCTGAATTTTTGGTGGCCTTCCTGAGCCAGGATTCAGACACAGCAAGGACATCAGGGTTAGCAGAGTGTGCTAAAGCAGTGAGTAAAACAAACTTAGGGAGGAGGCTTCTGATGTTGACATGCATGAAACCAAGGCTTTTTCGATCACAGAAGTCAACAAATGAGGGTGCCTGGGGACATGCAGAGCCTGGGTTTACCTCCACATCACCCGCGGAACAGAGAAGGAGTAGTATGAGGGTGCGGCTAAAGGCTATCAAAACTGGTCGCCTAGAGCGTTGGGGACAGAGAATAAGAGGAGCAGGTTTCTGGGCATGGTAGAATATATTCAGGGCATAATGCGCAGACAGGGGTATGGTGGGGTGCGGGTATAGCGGAGGTAAGCCCAGGCACTGGGTGATGATGAGAGAGGTTGTATCTCTGGACATGCTGGTAGTAATGGGTGAGGTCACCGCATGTGTGGGAGGTGGGACAAAGGAGTTATCAGGGGTATGAAGAGTGGAACTAGGGGCTCCATTGTGAACTAAAACAATGATAACTAACCTGAACAACAGTATACAAGGCATATTGACATTTGAGAGAGACATACAGCGAGGCATACAGTAATCACAGGTGTTGAATTGGGAAAGCTAGCTAAAACAGTAGGTGAGACAACAGCTAATCAGCTAGCACAACAACAGCAGGTAAAATGGCGTAGACTAGGCAACGGGGCCAACAGATAAAACAAACAAGCAGAATGGAGTACCGTGATTAATGGACAGTCCAGCGTGCATCAGCTATGTAGCCAAGAGATCAGTGTCCAGGGGGCAGCGGTGGATGGGGCAGGGAAGCTGGACTGGCGAGTGTTATCCAGGTAAAAAAAAACTAACAATGACTAAATAGCTTGTAGCTAGTTAGCTGGTTAGCTTCTGGAGGTTCTTGAGTGTGTTCTAAAAATTTTCTAAAATAATAGCGATTCCGTATCACATTGGGTGAGGCAGGTTTCCGGAAGGTATAAACAAATTAAAAGTCAAAAGAGATAGAAAGTAAATATGGGTCCGGTGAGCGTTTGAGACGCGGCGATTCAGGCGGTTAGCAGGCCTGTGCTAACAAGCTAACAGTTTGTAGGCCCGGGCTAGACAAGGTAGCAGTTAGCAGGCCGAATTAGCAAGCAGGGAGATAGCGAGGGCTAGAGAGTTAGCCTTTGGGGGACGTCGCGATGGGGTGAGTCTGTTTATTCCTCTTCATGCGGTGACATCGATAGACCGGTCGTGGGCCCGGGTATTGTAGCTCATGATGTCTAACTGCTGTTTGCAATAGTGAGAGGTCTAATTTTGCGGGACAGATTTTGCAATTGAAGAAAGAAAAGGGAAAAATTGTTTCCCTATGTAACGTTACTGTGTGTGTGAACTTCAGCCAAAGCATTACTAAAGAAATGGAAAGCATGACAATAAAGTAGTGTATGGTCTTGGGTAGTAATTAGATACATTTTCTTGATCATATGCACTTACATTGGAGTTAGTGATGGCATGGAAGCAAGGCATTTAGAGGGGAGTGTGTGTGTGCGTTCGTGTTGTGTGTTTTTTTTAAGGCTTGGGCCGTTTATACTGTATACCGGGGGGCATTCTTTTAACTATAAGTTAAGTATAACTATAAGAAATCTAAAATGTGTCAAATAAATTATATCAGATCAGGGCTCCCGCTATGCATTTGGTTTGCTAAGTGTCTAGATGTCAAGATCAAGCTTCTTGGTTACAACAGAGACATTCAATCCTCTCCTACTAAAATAAGCAGTGAATACAAATGATGGTCCAAAATGACCGCCACATTATATTAATCCATAATAGTCCATAAACTCAGCAAAAAAAGAAACGTCTCTTTTTCAGGACCCTGTCTTTCAAAGATAAATTGTAAAAATCAAAATATCTTCATAGATCTTCATTGTAAAGGGTTTAAACACTGTTTCCCATGCTTGTTCAATGAACCATAAACAATTAATGAACATGCACATGTGGAACGGTCGTTAAGACACTAACAGCTTACAGACGGTAGGCAATTAAGGTCACATTTATGAAAACTTAGGACACTAAAGAGGCTTTTCTACTGACTCTGACAAACACCAAAAGAAAGATGCCTAGGGTCCCTGCTCATCTGTGTGAACGTGCATTAGGCATGCGGACTGCAGATGTGGCCAGGGCAATAAATTCCAAAGTCTTTACTGTGAGATCCCTAAGACAGCGCTACAGGGAGACAGGACGGGACAGCTGATCGTCCTCGCAGTGGCAGACCACGTGTAACAACACCTGCACAGGATCGGTACATCCGAACATCACACCTGCGGGACAGGTACAGGATGGCAAGAACAACTGCCCGAGTTACATTAGGAATACACAATCCCTCCATCAGTGCTCAGACTGTCCGCAATAGGCTGAGGGAGGCTGGACTGAGGACTTGTAGGCCTGTTGTAAGGCAGGTCCTCACCAGACATCACCGGAAACAACGTCACCTATGGGCACAAACCCACCGTCGCTGGACAAGACAGGACTGGCAAAAAGTGCTTGTCACTGACGAGTCGCGGTTTTCTCTCACTAGGGGTGACGGTCGTTAAGATTCACGTTTATCGTCGAAGGAATGAGCATTACACCAAGGCCTGTACTCTGGAGCGGGATCGATTTAGAAGTGGAGGGTCCATCATGGTCTGGGGCGGTGTGTCACAGCATCATCCTACTGAGCTTGTTGTCATTGCAGGCAATCTCAATACTGTGCGTTACAGGGAAGACATTTTCCTCCCTCATGTGATACCCTTCCTGCAGGTTCATCCTGACATGACCATCCAGCGTGACAATGGCACCAGCCATACTGCTCGTTCTGTGCGTGATTTCCTGCAAGACAGAAATGTCGGTGTTCTGCCATGGCCAGCGAAGAGCCCGGATCTCAATCCCATTGTGCACAGCTGGGAACTGTTAGATCAGAGGGTTCAGGGCTAGGGCCATTATCCCCAGAAATGTCCGGGAACTTGCAGGTGCCTTAGAAGAGTGGGGTAACATTTCACAGCAAGAACTGGCAAATCTGGTGCATTACGCGAGGAGGAGATGCACTGCAGTACTTAATGCTGCTTGTGGCCACACCAGATACTGACTGTTACTTTTGATTTTTACCCCCCTTTTGTTCAGGGACACATTATTCCATTTCTGTTGTCTGGGGAACTTGTTCAGTATATGTCTCAGTTGTTGAATCTTGTTATGTTAACACAAATATTTACACATGTTAAGTTTGCTGAAAATAAACGCAGTTGACAGTGAGACGTTTCTTTTTTTGCTGAGTTTATATGATGCTTAACTTACTTAGTTGCTTTACTGGATTTGATTAATTTTTAAAATAGTTTTTATCCTTTATTTAACAAGCGAAATCACATTGAAATGTACATCTCTTTTTCAAATGCTTTGGCCAAGAGAACAGCATACATATAGTAACACACAGCACAACATAAACGTAACAATGAATGGAAGTTAAAACAGTGGAAAGTGCATAAGAGAGCTTATAAGAGCAGATTATTCTTGTGGCAATGTGCAAGGTCAGGACTCATGAGTTTCTCATGTCCACGTCCAGGAATATAACCTTGTGTCCTTGTTGTAGTTTATAACTAGTTCCCAGAGTTTGACCAGGACTTTAACAACGTGCCCTTGTTGTAGTTTATAACTAGTTCCCAGAGTTTGACCAGGACTTTAACCCCGGGCACTTGTTGTAGTTTATAACTAGTTCCCAGAGTTTGACCAGGACTTTAACCCTGGGCCCTTGTTGTAGTTTATAACTAGTTCACAGAGTTTGACCAGGACTTTAACCCCGGGCCCTTGTTGTAGTTTATAACTAGTTCCCAGAGTTTGACCAGGACTTTGAAACAATGGTCCAGCCTCTTTGTTGACGTACCCGATGGCCTTGGAGTCCTACCGGAGAGAAGGAAATGAAGATGCCGATGGAGAGGCAGATGTGGAGGGGTGTCAGTGAGATTGAGAACCCTGGCGACCGGTCCTCCATTACCGAGCATACTACTCGATGTTGAATCACTAGTGAATAAACTTACAAACTCAGAGTGAGGATCTCCTTCTAGAATGACATCAGATTCTGCTACATACTCTGGTTTTCTGATAATTTCCTTTCCTCAGACATCCAAACAGATTATATACAACCAGTAGGGTATACAGTTGCTTTATTAACAATAACAAGTGGCGCGATGGGGGAAACGTACAGGAACTTGCGAGCTTCAGCGCTCCCAACTTGGAATACTTGGTCATCAAATGTCATCCTTTTAACTTTCCGAGAGAGTTCTCAGGGATTATCGCCACGGCTGTGCACAACCCACCCCAGGCTGACCCAAAAATGCTCTCAAAGATCTTCTTTGGGCTGTGAACAATCTGGAGACCGCATACTTGGAGGCAGTGTTCATTGTTGCGGGTGGACATTAACAAAAGTAATTTGAGGTCCGTAACCCCCAAATACTATCGACACATTGACTGACTAACTCCGAAATTCTTTTGACCAATTTAGAATCAATTCTCCAAGACGGTTTTGATCACATGGACTGGAATATATACCAGGGCATAACATCATTGAATATGCCGACTCAGTCACCAGATTCATAAAAAAATGTGATTATAGATGATGTCTTTCAAAACTTACCCAAATCAAAAATTGAGGGTTGATGGCAGCCTTGTTAGGAAACTGAAGGAGTCAGATGCTTCTGATAAACACGGCAAGGAGACTGGGAACAATTGTATCGTTAAACAGTACAAATACAACCGACAGTACGCAGATCAATCAAGATGGCAAGACATTGTAAGAATTAAGGGAAAAGTGGATGAGCAATTCAGCGGGTTGGACACGATGGAAATGTGGCAGGGACTTAACGGTCTGGGGCTTCTAAATAACCTTTTCTTCCGCTTTGAGCATAACGTCTCTGAGTTGCTTAGGAGAAACTCTGAGGGCAACGAGGTTACGCGCTTACGGTCACCACAGTGGATGTATGTAAATCATTCTCTGCTTCTTCTTATTTTGAACTGATAGGAGTTCAATCTAGTGTGGTCGTCTGCTGTAATAGCCGATCTGTGACAAGGATTGACGGGTTGTGCATCCCAAGATGCCGTTCCCCAAACCACTGTTGTACTGCGCTTCTGTTTGTGGCCCTCTTGTTAGCTTGCCCGATTCTGCCATTCTCCTTTGACCTCTCATCAACAGGCTGTTATTAACAACAGGACTGCCGCTGACTGGATATTTTTTGTTTGTTGCATCATTCTCGGAAAACCCAAGACAATGTCATGCATGAAAAGCCTAGGAGGGCAGCCGTTTCTGAGATGCTGGATCTGGCGTGCCTGGCACCGACGATCATAACACGCTTAAAGTCGTTTAGGTCAGTAATTTTACCCATTCTAATGTTTAATCGAACAGTAACTGAATGCCTCAATGAATGTCTGTCTGCTTTATGAAGCAATCCACGACCACGTGACTCTGTAGGAGCGATACATTTTTGCGAACGGGGTGGTGTACCTAATAAACTGACCAACAAGTGTACACTACTGGTCAAAAGTTTTAAAACACCTACTCATTCAAGAGTTTTTCTAAATTTTTTACTATTATCTACAGTCGTGGGCAAAAGTTTTGAGAATGACACAAATATTAATTTCCACAAAGTTTGCTGCTTCAGTGTCTTTAGATATTTTTGTCAGATGTTACTATGGAATACTGAAGTATAATTACAAGCATTTCATAAGTGTCAAAGGCTTTTATTGACAATTACATGAAGTTGATGCAAAGAGTCAATATTTGCAGTGTTGACCCTTCTTTTTCAAGACATCTGCAATCCGTCCTGGCATGCTGTCAATTAACTTCTGGGCCACATCCTGACTGATGGAAGCCCATTCTTACATAATCAATGCTTGGAGTTTCTCAGAATTTGTGGGTTTTTGTTTGTCCACTTGGTCTCTTGAGGATTGACCACAAGTTCTCAATGGGATTAAGGTCTGGGGAGTTTCCTGGCCATGGACCCAAAATATCAATGTTTTGTTCCCTGAGCCACTTAGTTATCACTTGCCTAATGGCAACGTGCTCCATCATGCTGGAAAGGGCATTGTTCATCAACAAACTCTTCCTGGATGGTTGGGAGAATTTGCTCTCGGAGGATGTGTTGGTACCATTCTTTATTCATGGCTGTGTTCTTAGGCAAAATTGTGAGTGAGCCCACTCCCTTGGCTGAGAAGCAACCCCACACATGAATGGTCTCAGGATGCTTTACTGTTGGCATGACACAGGGCTGATGGTAGCGCTCACCTTGTCTTCTCCAGGACAAGCTTTTTTTCCGGATGCCCCACACAATCGGAAAGGGGATTCATCAGAGAAAATGACTTTACCCCAATCCTCAGCAGTCCAATCCCTGTACCTTTTGCAGAATATCAGTCTGTCCAGATGTTTTTTCTGGAGAGAAGTGGCTTCTTTGCTGCCCTTCTTGACACCAGGCCATCCTCCAAAAGTCTTTGCATCACTGTTTGTGCAGATGCATTCACACCTGCCTAATTCCATTCCTGAGCAAGGTCTGTACTGGTGGTGCCCCGATCCCTCAGCTGAATCAACTTTAGGAGACGGTCCTGGCGCTTGCTGGACTTTCTTGGGCACCCTGAAGCCTTCTTCACAACAATTGAACCGCTCTCCTTGAAGTTCTTGATGATCTGATAAATGGTTGATTTTGGTGCAATCTTACTGGCAGCGATATCCTTGCCTGTGAAGCCCTTTTTGTGCAAAGCAATGATGACGACACGTGTTTCCTTGCAGGTAACCATGGTCGACAGAGGAAGAACAATGATTCCAAGCACCACTCTCCTTTTGAAGCTACCAGTCTGTTTTTCAAACACAATCAGCATGAACGAGTGATCTCCAGCCTTGTCCTCGTCAACACTCACACCCGTGTTAACGAGAGAATCACTGAAATGATGTCAGCTGGTACTTTTCTTGCAGGGCTGAAATGCAATGGAAATGTTTTTGGGGGATTCCGTTTATTTGCATGGCAAAGAGGGACTTTGCAATTAATTGCAATTCATCTGATCACTCTTCATAATATTCGGGAGTATATGCAAATTGCCATCATACAAACTGAGGCAGCAGACTTTATTTATAAATTTATATTTGTGTCATTCTCAATGCTTTTGGCCATGGCTGTACGTTGTAGAATAATAGTGAAGACATCAAGTCTATGAAATAACTCGCATGGAATCATGTACTAACCAAAGAACTGTTAAACAAATAAATATACACTATCGTTCAAAAGTTTGGGGTCACTTAGAAATGTCCTTGTTTTTGAAAGAAAAGCACAATTCTTTTTGTCCATTAAAATAACATGATATTGGTCAGAAATGCAGTGTAGACATTGTTAATGTTGTAAATCACTATTGTAGCTGGAAACGGCAGATTATTTAGGGAATATCTACATAGGTGTACAGAGGCCCATTATCAGCAACCATCACTCCTGTGTAATTTTTAAAAGGCTAATTGATCATTAGAAAACGCTTTTGCAATTATGTTAGCACAGCTGAAAACTGTTCTGATTAAAGAAGCAATAAAACGGGCCTTCTTTAGACTAGTTGAGTATTTGGAGCATCAGCATTTGTGGGTTCGATTACAGGCTCAAAATGGCCAGAAACAAAGAACTTTCTTCTTAAACTCATCAGTCTATTCTTGTTCTGAGAAATGAAGGCTATTCCATGTGAGAAATTGCCAAGAAACTGATTATATCGTACAACGCTGTGTACTACTCCCTTCACAGAACAGCGCAAACCGGCCCTAACCAGAATAGAAAGAGGAGTGGGAGGCCCAGGTGCACAATTGAACAAAAGGACAAGTACATTACTGTGTCTTGTTTGAGAAACAGATGCCTCACAAGTCCTCAACTGTCAGCTTCATTAGATAGTACCCGCAAAACACTATTCTCAACGTCAATAGTGAAGAGGCGACTCCGGGATGCAGAACAGCGCAAACCGGCCCTAACCAGAATAGAAAGAGGAGTGGGAGGCCCAGGTGAATAGTGAAGAGGCGACTCCGGGATGCTGGCCTTCTAGGCAGAGTTGCAAAGAAAAATCTATCTCAGACTAGCCAATAAAAAGAAAGCATTAAGTTGGGCAAAGAACACAGACACTGGATAGAGGAAGACTTGAAAAAAGTGTTACGGACAGACAAATCTAAGTTTGAGGTGTTCGGATCACACAGAATAACATTTGTGAGAATCAGAAAAAAATGAAAAGATGCTGAAGGAGTGCTTGACGCCATCTGTCAAGCATGGTGGAGGCAATGTGATGGTTTGGGGGTGCTTTGGTTGCGGTAAAGTGGGAGATTTGAACAGGGTAAAGGGGATCTTGAAGAAAGAAGGCTATCACTCCATTTTGCAACGCCATGCCGTACCCTGTGGACGGCGCTTAATTGGAGCCAATTTCCTCCTACAACAGGACAATGGCCCAAAGCACAGCTCCAAACTATGCAAGAATTATTTATGTCTATAATGGAGTGGCCAGCACAGTCACCGGATCTCAACCCTATTGAGCTGTTGTGGGAGCAGCTTGACCGTAAGAAGTGCCCATCAAGCCAATCCAACATGTGGGAGGTGCTTCAGGAATCATGGGGTGAAATCTCTTCAGATTACATCAACAAATTGACAACTACAATGCCAAACTTTTGAACTTTAGTGCATATTTTATATTTGAGATTCTTCAAATAGCCAACCTTTGCCTTGATGGCATTCTCTCAACCAGCTTCACCTGGAATGTTTGTCCAACAATGAAGGAGTACCCACATATGCTGAGAACTTGTTAGCTGCTAGCTTGTTAGCTGCCCGACTCATCCCAAACCATCTCAATTGGGTTGAGGTCGGGGGGTTGTGGAGACCATGTCATCTGATTCAGCACTCCATCACTCTCTTGATAAAATATCCCTTAAACAGCCTGGAGGTGTGTTGGGTCATTGTCCTGTTTCACTAACATTCACTGGATCCAATTCTCCACTCTCCACTAGTCTGTTTCACTAACATTCACTGGATCCAATACTCCACTCTCCACGAGTCTGTTTCGCTAACATTCCCTGGATCCAATACTCCACTCTCCAATAGTCTGTTTCACTAACATTCACTGGATCCAATACTCCACTAGTCTGTTCAGCTTAATTTCATCTTTTGGTTTTATGGCGTATGGGACAGGTCTAGCTTTGAAGCATTTTGGCTTGCTGTCTGGTTTCAAGGTCAGTTTAACTTTTATGTCCTTCATACTGCCAAGTTCTCGTTTGAACAAATCCGCTTGTTTCCTCAATATCCCTTGTAGGTTTGTGTCCTCTTTTGCAATCTTTTTGCAATGTCAATTTCCTGCCAGTTTAGTTTGATCTTTTCCAGCCGTGTGCGTCCTAGCAATGCTGGATGGTTGCCTTTGACGATGTAGAGTGGTAGCTTTACCTTCTGTTTGTTGAGCTCCCCTGTAACAATCACGCTTCCTCTCACTGAAGTGTGTCCACTTGCATCCGTACTGCGTTTCCATCCAGCAGCGGTGTCACCCAGTACCCGTATCCATTGTCTGAAATGGACAAAACATGCAAAGATTCTTCCCCTTCAGACAGGGTATCACTTTGTTCATCCTCTGTGTGCTCCATTTTATGCACTTTCCTTTTGTGCTTCCTGAAGTCGCTTTTCCTTTGTTCAGTACTTTTGTTTGATTGTGTCTTTTTATTTTATATGCACGTTCAATGTGACCCTTTTTCCACAACTTCTGCAGTCTAAGACCAAGTCTTTGCACCAACACTCCTCTGCTTGGTGACTTCTGCCTTTATTCCATTTGCCAACACAAAGTACTGTGTACGTTCTGTGTAAGAACTCAACAACTCCATTGTTCCACAGATTCATCAAATGTTCCTATATTTCCAATCAATGCAGACATTTTCAGTTAATTTTTCTTTCTCACACTTTTCAGACGGTCCCTTACCACCAGACCCCCTTTTTTTCCCCTTTTAACTCACGCTGACTTCACTTTCTCCCGCAGTGAAACTCTTCCTATCCCTCAAGGCTCTAGTTGTCATGACATCAAAGGCTAGCTAGCATCACTCGACTGGCTAGCTCCACGTTTGTTTTGCATCTTTCTACGGCGTATTACTTAGACGTCGGCCGATTTCAAGTTTCCATAACAATCGGAAATCGGTATTTTTGGACACCGATTTGGCCGATCTTTAAATTTTTTTTTTAATATTTTTATTTTTTTACACCTTTTTATTTAACTAGACAAGTCAGTTAAGAACACATTCTTATTTTCAATGACGGCCTAGGAACAGTGGGTTAACTGACTTGTTCAGGGGCAGAACGACAGATTTTTACCTTGTCAGCTCGGGGATTCAATCTTGCAACCTTACGGTTAACTAGTCTAACGCTCTAACCACCTGCTTTACATTGCACTCCACGAGGAGACTGCCTGTTATGCGAATGCAGTAAGCCAAGGTAGCTAGCATTAAACTTAATCAATCATAATCACTAGTTATAACTACACATGGTTGATGATATTACTAGTTTATCTAGCGTGTCCTGATATAATCGATGCGCATTCATTAAAATGGACTGTCGTTGCTCCAATGTGTACTTAACCATAAACATCAATGCCTTTCTTAAAATCAATACACAAGTATATATTTTTAAACCTGCATATTTAGTTAATATTGCCTGCTAACATTAATTTATTTTAACTAGGGTAAATGTGTCAGTTCTCTTGCAACAGAGTCAGGGTATATGCAGCAGTTTGGGACACCTGGCTGGTTGCGAACTGTGTGAAGACTATTTCTTCCTAACAAAGACATTATTGTTTCATTCACTTGTCTTTGCTTTTGACCTGCACTGTTGGAGCTCAGAGCATAAGAATATCACTGTACCCTGTGCATGTGACTAATATTCTCATGTAATTGAATCAACAAATCTTAAATAGTTGCTATATCGGCTAATTGATCTTTACTGCGTAGGTTGTTGGCCAGTAAACGAGAGGGACGAGTCTTTTTTTGATGGATGTCAAATTAGGCTCTCTGTCAGTTGCATTATTTAAAAAAAATTAACTTTGTTGCATCCCATAGAGTTCAAGGGTTGTTCACTGGATTTGTATTGATCATTATAAATTATTTTAATTCAATATGAAATTGATCACAGAATGTAGTATTGAAACAGGCTCTTTTAGCAGATTCTGACATTTGAAGTTGGCACTAGTAAGCGTGATGGTCAGACAAGCTCATAGGTCAAATGTTCTTAATGAAATAAAATAGAGGTGTAGATAAATATAAAATAGATTTATGAGAAAGATTTATGCCTGTTTAAGTAAAAAGTGTACTATTTTGTGCCTGCCATGCATCAATGAGGTTGTAATCAGAGAGTATATGTTCCACACACATTCCAAGAGAGAATAGCTAGCGTTGCCATTGTTAAGAAAAATCTAAGTATCATTAATGATGTAATTATCTTTAGTGTTATTAATGCCACGGATGTGAAACAAAAACAAAGGCATTCCCAGCCCATTGGTCGCTGCCCACCCAGAAATGCCTTCATTGTGAGGGGCGGCGGCTATGCTTGGTTTTTAATCAAATGAAACGAAATGGGGGAAAAAACATGAGTTTTTATGTTTCCTAATACAAGCTTTACGGACACACTAAAACACATCTCTTGTTCCATATGCAAATGGCACTGTGCGTCACAGCTGGATAGGCTGTCCATGCCTTAAACAACTAGTTGGTCTTGAATATCCCCTCCAGCACATACAGTATGTTTCCTAATACAAGCTTTACGGACACACTAAAACACATCTCTCGTTCCATATGCAAATGGCACTGTGCGTCACAGCTGGATAGGCTGTCCATGCCTTAAACAACTAGTTGGTCTTGAATATCCCCTCCAGCACATACAGTATGTTTCCTAATACAAGCTTTACGGACACACTAAAACACATCTCTTGTTCCATATGCAAATGGCACTGTGCGTCACAGCTGGATAGGCTGTCCATGCCTTAAACAACTAGTTGGTCTTGAATATCCCCTCCAGCACATACAGTATGTTTCCTAATACAAGCTTTACGGACACACTAAAACACATCTCTCGTTCCATATGCAAATGGCACTGTGCGTCACAGCTGGATAGGCTGTCCATGCCTTAAACAACTAGTTGGTCTTGAATATCCCCTCCAGCACATACAGTATGTTTCCTAATACAAGCTTTACGGACACACTAAAACACATCTCTTGTTCCATATGCAAATGGGCACTGTGCGTCACAGCTGGATAGGCTGTCCATGCCTTAAACAACTAGTTGGTCTTGAATATCCCCTCCAGCACATACAGTAATTGGGCACTGTGCGTCACAGCTGGATAGGCTGTCCATGCCATAAACAACTAGTTGGTCTTGAATATCCCCTCCAGCACATACAGTAATTGGGCACTGTGCGTCACAGCTGGATAGGCTGTCCATGCCATAAACAACTAGTTGGTCTTGAATATCCCCTCCAGCACATACAGTAATTGGGCACTGTGCGTCACAGCTGGATAGGCTGTCCATGCCATAAACAACTAGTTGGTCTTGAATATCCCCTCCAGCACATACAGTAATTGGGCACTGTGCGTCACAGCTGGATAGGCTGTCCATGCCATAGACAACTAGTTGGTCTTGAATATCCCCTCCAGCACATACAGTAATTGGGCACTGTGCGTCACAGCTGGATAGGCTGTCCATGCCTTAAACAACTAGTTGGTCTTGAATATCCCCTCCAGCACATACAGTAATTGGGCACTGTGCGTCACAGCTGGATAGGCTGTCCATGCCATAAACAACTAGTTGGTCTTGAATATCCCCTCCAGCACATACAGTAATTGGGCACTGTGCGTCACAGCTGGATAGGCTGTCCATGCCATAAACAACTAGTTGGTCTTGAATATCCCCTCCAGCACATACAGTAATTGGGCACTGTGCGTCACAGCTGGATAGGCTGTCCATGCCATAAACAACTAGTTGGTCTTGAATATCCCCTCCAGCACATACAGTAATTGGGCACTGTGCGTCACAGCTGGATAGGCTGTCCATGCCATAAACAACTAGTTGGTCTTGAATATCCCCTCCAGCACATACAGTAAATGGGCACTGTGCGTCACAGCTGGATAGGCTGTCCATGCCATAAACAACTAGTTGGTCTTGAATATCCCCTCCAGCACATACAGTAAATGGGCACTGTGCGTCACAGCTGGATAGGCTGTCCATGCCTTAAACAACTAGTTGGTCTTGAATATCCCCTCCAGCACATACAGTAATTGGGCACTGTGCGTCACAGCTGGATAGGCTGTCCATGCCTTAAACAACTAGTTGGTCTTGAATATCCCCTCCAGCACATACAGTAATTGGGCACTGTGCGTCACAGCTGGATAGGCTGTCCATGCCATAAACAACTAGTTGGTCTTGAATATCCCCTCCAGCACATACAGTAAATGGGCACTGTGCGTCACAGCTGGATAGGCTGTCCATGCCTTAAACAACTAGTTGGTCTTGAATATCCCCTCCAGCACATACAGTAATTGGGCACTGTGCGTCACAGCTGGATAGGCTGTCCATGCCTTAAACAACTAGTTGGTCTTGAATATCCCCTCCAGCACATACAGTAAATGGGCACTGTGCGTCACAGCTGGATAGGCTGTCCATGCCATAAACAACTAGTTGGTCTTGAATATCCCCTCCAGCACATACAGTAAATGGGCACTGTGCGTCACAGCTGGATAGGCTGTCCATGCCATAAACAACTAGTTGGTCTTGAATATCCCCTCCAGCACATACAGTAATTGGGCACTGTGCGTCACAGCTGGATAGGCTGTCCATGCCTTAAACAACTAGTTGGTCTTGAATATCCCCTCCAGCACATACAGTAATTGGGCACTGTGCGTCACAGCTGGATAGGCTGTCCATGCCTTAAACAACTAGTTGGTCTTGAATATCCCCTCCAGCACATACAGTAATTGGGCACTGTGCGTCACAGCTGGATAGGCTGTCCATGCCATAAACAACTAGTTGGTCTTGAATATCCCCTCCAGCACATACAGTAATTGGGCACTGTGCGTCACAGCTGGATAGGCTGTCCATGCCTTAAACAACTAGTTGGTCTTGAATATCCCCTCCAGCACATACAGTAATTGGGCACTGTGCGTCACAGCTGGATAGGCTGTCCATGCCATAAACAACTAGTTGGTCTTGAATATCCCCTCCAGCACATACAGTAATTGGGCACTGTGCGTCACAGCTGGATAGGCTGTCCATGCCTTAAACAACTAGTTGGTCTTGAATATCCCCTCCAGCACATACAGTAATTGGGCACTGTGCGTCACAGCTGGATAGGCTGTCCATGCCTTAAACAACTAGTTGGTCTTGAATATCCCCTCCAGCACATACAGTAATTGGGCACTGTGCGTCACAGCTGGATAGGCTGTCCATGCCTTAAACAACTAGTTGGTCTTGAATATCCCCTCCAGCACATACAGTAATTGGGCACTGTGCGTCACAGCTGGATAGGCTGTCCATGCCTTAAACAACTAGTTGGTCTTGAATATCCCCTCCAGCACATACAGTAATTGGGCACTGTGCGTCACAGCTGGATAGGCTGTCCATGCCATAAACAACTAGTTGGTCTTGAATATCCCCTCCAGCACATACAGTAATTGGGCACTGTGCGTCACAGCTGGATAGGCTGTCCATAAACAACTAGTTGGTCTTGAATATCCCCTCCAGCACATACAGTAAATGGGCACTGTGCGTCACAGCTGGATAGGCTGTCCATAAACAACTAGTTGGTCTTGAATATCCCCTCCAGCACATACAGTAATTGTCACTTTAGTATCTGTTTATAAGGACACACCTCAGATATTGCCAACACTCCCACCTCAGCGCAAGCATTTAAGACAGGTAAATTACGAATCCTGGTGCTAGGGTTTGAAAATTGGAGATCGGTGGCTTTAACAGTGCTGGCTTGACACTGGCCGAGAATAGAGCCCTCAGGCTCAAATTATTGTGACAAGAGTCCCACACCTGGTTATCCCACATCACTGGGAATCAGAGCCGGAATGCAAAGAGAGGGAAGGAGAAGGGGGGGGAATCAGAGCCAGAATGGGAAAGAGGGGGAAGGAGGGAGAGAAAGAGAATGGGGGGAATCAGAGCCAGAATGGGAAAGAGAGGGAAGGATGGAGGGAAAGAGAAGGGGTGGGAATCAGAGCCAGAATGGGTAAGAGGGAAGGAGGGAGGGAAAGCTAAGGGGTGGGAATCAGAGCCAGAATGGGTAAGAGAGGGGAGAGGGGTGGGAATCAGAGGCAGAATGGGAAAGAGGGAAAGAGGGAGGGAAAGAGAAGGGCGGAATCAGAGCCAGAATGGGAAATAGAGGGAAGGATGGAGGGAAAGAGAAGGGGTGGGAATCAGAGCCAGAATGGGTAAGATGGAAGGAGGGGGAGAAAGAGAAGGGGGGGAATCAGGCAGAATGGGAAAGAGGGAAAGAGAAGGGGGGAATCAGAGCCAGAATGGGTAAGAGGGAAGGAGGGAGAGAAAGAGAATGGGTGGGAATCAGAGCAAGAATGGGAAGGAGGGAGGGAAAGAGAAGGGGTGGGAATCAGAGCCAGAATGGGAAAGAGGGAAGGAGGGAGAGAAAGAAGGGGTGGAAATCAGAGACAGAATGGGTAAGCGAGGGAAGGAGGGAATGAGGGAGGGAAAGAGAAGGGGTGGGAATCAATGCCAGAATGGGTAAGAGGGGGAAGGAGGGAGGGAAAGAGAAGGGGGGAATCAGAGCCAGAATGGGTAAGAGAGGGAAGGAGGGAGGGAAAGAGAAGGGGGGGAATCAGAGCCAGAATGGGTAAGAGGGGGAAGGAGGGAGGGAAAGAGAAGGGGTGGGAATCAGAGCCAGAATGGGAAAGAGGGAAGGAGGGAGGGAAAGAGAAGGGGGGAATCAGAGCCAGAATGGGTAAGAGGGGGAAGGAGGGAGGGAAAGAGAAGGGGTGGGAATCAGAGCCAGAATGGGAAAGAGGGAAGGAGGGAGGGAAAGAGAGTGGTGGGAATCAGAGGCAGAATGGGAAAGAGGGAGGGAAAGAGAGGGTGGGAATCAGAGACAGAATGGGTAAGAGGGAAGGGGGGAATCAGAGCCAGAAAGGGAAATAGGGACGGAGGGAGGGAAAGACAGGGATGGGAATCAGGGGCAGAATGGGAAAGAGGGAAGGAGGGAGAGAAAGCTAAGGGGTGGGAATCAGAGCCAGAATGGGTAAGAGAGGGAAGGAGGGAGGGAAAGAGAGTGGGTGGGAATCAGAGCCAGAATGGGAAAGAGAGGGAAGGAGGGAGGGAAAGAGAAGGAAGGAGAAGGGGGGGGGGTCAGAGCCAGAATTGGAAAGAGAGGGAAGGAGGGATGGAAAGAGAAGGGGTGGGAATCAGAGCCAGAATGGGAAAGAGAGGGAAGGAGGGAGGGAAAGAGAAGGGGTGGGAATCAGAGCCAGAATGGGAAAGAGAGGGAAGGAGGGAGGGAAAGAGAAGGGGTGGGAATCAGAGCCAGAATGGGAAAGAGGGGAAAGGAAGGTGGGGAAGAGAAGCGGGGGAATCAGAGCCAGAATGAGAGAGAATGGGAAATAAGAATTTGTTCTTAACTGACTTGACTAGTTAAATAAAGGTAAAATAAAAATAGTGTTACCACATGGTTTCTGTAGATTTCCTGTGAATAACAAAGGACTTAATGTCAAAAACGATACTGAACACTACTGTATGCCGTAGCCAAGCCAATGGAACCTGTCTCCAGGCAAAGCGTTAAATGTCTGGAGGTGAAGGGACTTATTGGACCTCATTATACTCCTAACAGGGTTTCCATTGATGTTCTCCAGCTGTAGCTACTATAGTGGCTGTTCACAAACTGCTTATTGTCCAAAGACACTAGCCTGGATACACACTGGATTGGTACATTTCACTGATATTGTGAAGTGAATTAGAACAGTTCAGATACAGGCTACCCGGACACACATTTTAGATTCTGTTGTCACTTTTATATACAGGAAACAAATGTTTAGGACAAACCATCAAATAACGTCATATGTGCAGTATAGGTTGGGTGAGACATTCCATACTCTTCCTATGTTTTCCCAGAGGCCCAGTGGTTTTCCTCTTGTTGTTATACTGTAAATGTAAAACAAAGTGGGGTTCATTTAGTAACAGAAGCAGCATGCTGCTCTCATCATCCTCATTGAGAATAAGTGGTGTGGTTGGGTTGTCACTCGGCCATACCCGACACACAGCTACCAGGACAGGATGTGATCAGAGAGGGTGTCTGTGCCTGCATGCCAGAGTCATGGAATAGGGTGTTTAACCAGGGAAAAGGGTAGCACCATTAGAGCTGTATGGCCAATACGATGATGACATGCTAACATAGGATTACCTCAAAAGGCAGGGAGTCTGCTTTTTGGAAAGTATTTTAACAGAGTCTCCTGACTATGGGATAGAAGTTGCATTTAGGCACAAATCTAAGATCAGCTTTCCCTCACCAAATCCTAACCTTAACCATTTAAGGTCAGGGAAGCAAAACTGTCATTAGATCAGCGTCTAGGGGCCACATCACCCTACTTCTGGGCCCCAGAGCAGACAGTCTGTCCGTCTGGTGCCCCCTGTGTGGTGGGCCGCTGGTTATGTGGGGGTGGCAGTTCAACAGTGACAGGACTGTCAGGCTACCAACCCTCATCTCCAGCCCACCACACACAGAGTCCATCTGCTGACCGAGCATCTCTTTTATAGCAACTCTCTTTCTGCCCCTTAATATTTCCCTCTCTCTTTCTCCCTGTGTCTCATGATCTCTCCTTCTCTCTTTCTACTCTCCCTCATCTATCTCAAAGCCTTTCTCCTTTCAACTCTCTTCCTCTCTTCCTGGTGAGAACACAAAGCTACAATCGATTTGAGTTATAGGTTGGTAATGTTTGTTTTGGGGGAGAAATGTAATTGTTGTCTGGTGTTGCTGAGTTTCTATGACAACCCTTTGTCTTCTCATATCACCTGATGCCAAGTGGGGAGGAAAGGAGGGAGGATGATGTGTGAGCCTTATTCTAAAATGTATTAAATCAGGGTTTTTTCCCTCATCAATCTACACATAATACCCCATAACGACAAGGCAAAACCAGGTTTTTAGACATTTTAGCAAGTATACAGGCCCTTTACTCAGTACTTTGTTGAAGAACCTTTGGCAGTGATTACAGCCTCAAGTTTTCTTGAGTATGATGCTACAAGCTTGGTACACCTGTATTTGGGGAGTTTCTCCCATTCTTCTCTGCAGATCCTCTCAAGCTCTGTGAGGTTGGACGGGGAGCGTCACTGCAAAGCTATTTTCAGGTCTCTCTAGAGATGTTTGATCGGGTTCAAGTCCGGGCTCTGGCTGGGCCACTCAAGAACAATCAGAGACTTGTCTCAATCCACTCCTGCGTTGTCTTTGCGGTGTGCTTAGGTAGGGCTGAGCGATAAATCAATATCAATAAATTTTGAGGTAATTACTTCCCTTAACGATTTAAAAACGTTTAGATTCATTTTCGATAATGTCGATATAGAATAATTAGGTACAGCAGTCCAGTTCACCTCTGACGCAGCAGGAACGTGCGGAGAAGTGACAATATGCACGTGGAGAGGTATACGCCCACTAAACACTTAGCACCTCGCTATTAACCATGAAAAAATGATTGATGTAGGCGAAAACATTGGCAGTGATAGCCATGGAGAAGGAGCAGCTTACAATGAAGAAATTATTGATTAAAAAGGGTTCTACTGTTTCAGTAATTTGGAAGTGATTTGGCTTTTTGAAGTCCGACAAATAGCAGAGCAATGTTTGGTGAAAATTGTGCCGTAGGCATGTGGCTACGAAGTCTGGAAATACGACAAACCTTTTTCACCATCTGAAGCAAAATCACTCTTTGGAACATGCAGGAAGTTTGAGTTTGTGCCACGGTATTGATCAACGCCCCTCAATCACCAGCCAATCTAGGGATGTTTGAGTTTGTGCCACGGTATTGATCAACGCCCCTCAATCACCAGCCAATCTAGGGATGTTTGCCCGAAGCAGTCAACACTGCCAGCGTTTATGCCGTACAAGCAAACATCGAAAAGACGAAGACATCACAAACGCTTATGTATTGCATTGCTAAGGACATGCTACAAATTAGCAAAGTCGAAAAGGAAGGTTTCAAGAGGCTTATCAATTTAATTGACCCCAGGTACGTGCTCCCTGGCCACAAACATGGAACAATTTTACTTAAATTATAATTGTATGTGTATCTCATATAATGAAAAAAACTAAAACTTTATTTAACCAGGTAGGCTAGTTGAGAACAAGTTTTCATTTGCAACTGCGACCTGGCCAAGATAAAGCAAAGCAGTTCGACACATACAACAACAGAGTTACACATGGAATAAACAAACATACAATCAATAATACAGTAGAAAATATATATACAACATGTGCAAATGAGGTAGGATAAGAGAGGTAAGGCAATAAATAGGCCATGATGGCAAAGTAATTACAATATAGCAATGAAACACTGGAATGGTAGAATGTGCAGAGGATGAATGTGCAAGTTGAGATACTGGGGTGCAAAGGAGCAAGATAAATAAAAAAATACAGTATGGGGATGAGGTAGATTGGATGGGCTATTTACAGATGAGCTACAGTGCCTTGCGAAAGTATTCGGCCCCCTTGAACTTTGCGACCTTTTGCCACATTTCAGGCTTCAAACATAAAGATATAAAACAGTATTTTTTGGTGAAGAATCAACAACAAGTGGGACACAATCATGAAGTGGAACGACATTTATTGGATATTTCAAACTTTTTTAACAAAACAAAAGTTGAAAAATTGGGCGCGCAAAATTATTCAGCCCCCTTAAGTTAATACTTTGTAGCGCCACCTTTTGTAAACGACCTGGAGCCAGTGGTTTGGCGACAGATATGAAGCGAGGGCCAGCCAACGAGATCATACAGGTCGCAGTGGTGGGTAGTATATGGGGCTTTGGTGACAAAACGGATAGCACTGTGATAGACTGCATCCAATTTGTTGAGTAGAGTGTTGGAGGCTATTTTGTAAATGACATCGCCGAAGTCGAGGATCGGTAGGATGGTAAGTTTTATATGGATAGGCCAGACGGAAACCATTCCTCAGTAAAAGGCACATTTCAGCCCGCTTTGAGTTTGCCGAAAGGCAACTAAAGGACTCTACAGACCATGAGAAACAAGGTTCTCTGGTCTGATGAAACCAAGATTGAACTCTTTGGCCTGAATGCCAAGCGTCATATCTGGAGGAAACCTGGCACCAACCCTACGGTGAAGCATGGTGGTGGCAACATCATGCTGTGGGGATGTTTTTCAGCAGCAGGCACTGGGAGACTATTCAGGATCAAGGGAAAGATGAACGGAGCAAAGTACAGAGATATCTTTGATGAAAACCTGCTTCAGACCTTAGACTGAGGCTAAGGTTCCCCTTCCAACAGGCCAACGACCAATAGGGTTGGGCGATTTGACAAATCAATTATCACAATATCTATATATTTTTTCATTTGATAACGATAATTATCACCATATTAATCAAATATTGTTTAAAAGGTGCAGATTTGCTTCAGACTTGAGAATGTGTAATGCCTGAACAAACCACTAGGCAGGTAGCCTAGCGGTTAGAGCTTTGGGCCAGTAGCAGAAAAGTTGCTAGATCGAATCCCCGAGCTGACAAGGTAAAAATGTGTCGTTCTACCCCTGAACAAGGCAGTTAACCCACTGTTCCCCGATATGCCGTCATTGTAAATAATAAGTTGTTCTTATCTGACTTTCCTGGTTAAATAAAGGTGAATTAAAAAAAATCCACAGAGGAACTCTGGAGCTCTATCAGACTGACCATCGGGTTCTTGGTCACCTCCCTGACCTTTTTCTCTGACATGCACTGTCAAATGTGGGACCTTATATAAACGGGTGCGTTCAATGACAGGTGTGTTCATGTTCAAGCAATTGAATTTACCACAGGTGGACTCCAATCAAGTTGTAGAAACATCTCAATGATGATCAATAGAAACATGATGCACCGGAGCTACATTTCGAGTCTCATAGCAAAGGTTCTGAATACTTATGTAAATAAGGTATTTCTGTATTTTATGATCAATACATTTGCAAAAATGTATAAACCTGTCCTCTGGTCTGAGGAAGCAAAATAGAACTTTTTAGCCATAATGACCATCATTATGTTTGGAGGAAAAAGGGAGGGTCTCTTAAGCCGAAGAACACCTTCCCAACCGTGAAGCACGGGGGTGGAAGCATCATGTTGTGGGGATGCTTTGCTGCAAAGTCAAGGTATTTGAGTGGCCATCACAAACCCCTGACCTCAATCCCATAGATCCCATGTGTGGGCAGAACTGAAAAAGTGTGTGCGAGCATGGAGGCCTACAAACCTGACTCTGTTACACCAGCTCTGTCTGGAGGAATGGGCCAAAATTCACCCAACTTATTGTGGGAAGCTTGTGGAAGGCTATCAAAAACGTTTCTACGTTAGAGCAATTTAAAGGCAATGCTACCAAACACTAATTGAGTGTATGTAAACTTCTGACCCACTGGGAATGTGATGAAATAAATAAAAGCTTAAATAAATCATTCTCTCTACTATTATTCTGACATTTCACATTCTTAAAATAAAGTGGGGATCTTAACTTCTTCGATATAGGGGGCGCTCTTTTAATTTTGGGATGAAAAGCGTTCCCGTTTTAAACAAGATATTTTGTCACGAAAAGATGCTCGACTATGCATATAATTGACAGCTTTGGAAAGAAAACACTCTGACGTTTCCAAAACTGCAAAGATATTGACCTAAAACAGGGAATATTTACTAGGATTAAATGTCAAGAATTGTGAAAAAACAAGTTTAAATGTATTTGGCTAAGTTGTATGTAAACTTCCGACTTCAAATGTATGTATGTAATGAATAATCACCTGAACAGCAGCTAGTTAAAGCCTTTTAGTCTTGATCCTAATGTATGTAACGGCATCCCCAGCCGCGCCCTCAGAGCATGCGCAGACCAGCTGGCCGGTGTGTTTACGGACATATTCAATCAATCCCTATACCAGTCTGCTGTTCCCACATGCTTCAATAGGGCCACCATTGTTCCTGTTCCCAAGAAAGCTAAGGTAACTGAGCTAAACGACTACCGCCCCGTAGCACTCACATCCGTCATCATGAAGTGCTTTGAGAGACTAGTCAAGGACCATATCACCTCCACCCTACCTGACACCCTAGACCCACTCCAATTTGCTTACCGCCCAAATAGGTCCACAGACGATGCAATCTCAACCACACTGCACACTGCCCTAACCCATCTGGACAAGAGGAATACCTATGTGAGAATGCTGTTCATCGACTACAGCTCGGCATTCAACACCATAGTACCCTCCAAGCTCGTCATCAAGCTCGAGACCCTGGGTCTCGACCCCGCCCTGTGCAACTGGGTACTGGACTTCCTGACGGGCCGCCCCCAGGTGGTGAGGGTAGGCAACAACATCTCCACCCCTCTGATCCTCAACACTGGGGCCCCACAAGGGTGCGTTCTGAGCCCTCTCCTGTACTCCCTGTTTACCCACGACTGCGTGGCCACGCACGCCTCCAACTCAATCATCAAGTTTGCGGACGACACAACAGTGGTAGGCTTGATTACCAACAATGACGAGACTGCCTACAGGGAGGAGGTGAGGGCCCTCGGAGTGTGGTGTCAGGAAAATAACCTCACACTCAACGTCAACAAAACTAAGGAGATGATTGTAGACTTCAGGAAACAGCAGAGGGAACACCCCCCTATCCACATCGATGGAACAGTAGTGGAGAGGGTAGCAAGTTTTAAGTTCCTTGGCATACACATCACAGACAAACTGAATTGGTCCACTCACACAGACAGCATCGTGAAGAAGGCGCAGCAGCGCCTCTTCAACCTCAGGAGGCTGAAGAAATTCGGCTTGTCACCAAAAGCACTCACAAACTTCTACAGATGCACAATCGAGAGCATCCTGGCGGGGTGTATCACCGCCTGGTATGGCAACTGCACCGCCCTCAACCGTAAGGCTATCCAGAGGGTAGTGAGGTCTGCACAACGCATCACCGGGGGCAAACTACCTGCCCTCCAGGACACCTACACCACCCGATGCTACAGGAAGGCCATAAAGATCATCAAGGACATCAACCACCCGAGCCACTGCCTGTTCACCCCGCTGTCATCCAGAAGGCGAGGTCAGTACAGGTGCATCAAAGCTGGGACCGAGAGACTGAAAAACAGCTTCTATCTCAAGGCCATCAGACTGTTAAACAGCCACCACTAACATTGAGTGGCTGCTGCCAACACACTGTCAATGACACTGACTCAACTCTAGCCACTTTAATAATGGGAATTGATGGGAAATTATGTAAATATATCACTAGCCACTTTAAACAATGCTACCTTATATAATGTTACTTACCCTACATTATTAATCTCATATGCATATGTATATACTGTACTCTATATCATCGACTGCATCCTTATGTAATACATGTATCACTAGCCACTTTAACTATGCCACTTTGTTTACATACTCATCTCATATGTATATACTGTACTCGATATCATCTACTGTATCTTGCCTATGCTGCTTTGTACCATCACTCATTCATATATCCTTATGTACATATTCCTTATCCCCTTACACTGTGTATAAGACAGTAGTTTTTTTGGAATTGTTAGTTAGATTACTTGTTCGTTATTACTGCATTGTCGGAACTAGAAGCACAAGCATTTCGCTACACTCGCATTAACATCTGCTAACCATGTGTATGTGACAAATGAAATTTGATTTGATTTGAATAATAACCTGAACAGCAGCTAGTTAAAGCCATGTAGTCTTGATCCTAATGTATGTAATGAATAATCACCTGAACAACAGCTAGTTAAAGCCTTTTAGTCTTGATCCTAATGTATGTAATGAATAATCACCTGAACAACAGCTAGTTAAAGCCATTTAGTCTTGATCCTAATGTATGTAATGAATAATCACCTGAACAACAGCTAGTTAAAGCCTTTTAGTCTTGATCCTAATGTATGTAATGAATAATCACCTGAACAACAGCTAGTTAAAGCCTTTTAGTCTTGATCCTAATGTATGTAATGAATAATCACCTGAACAACAGCTAGTTAAAGCCATTTAGTCTTGATCCTAATGTATGTATGTAATGAATAATAACCTGAACAACAGCTAGTTAAAGCCTTTTAGTCTTGATCCTAATGTATGTAATGAATAATAACCTGAACAACAGCTAGTTAAAGCCATTTAGTCTTGATCCTTATGTATGTATGTAATGAATAATCACCTGAACAACAGCTAGTTAAAGCCATTTAGTCTTGATCCTAATGTATGTAATGAATGAATAATAACCTGAACAGCAGCTAGTTAAAGCAATTTAGTCTTGATCCTAATGTATGTAATGAATAATAACCTGAACAGCAGCTAGTTAAAGCCATTTAGTCTTGATCCTAATGTATGTAATGAATAATAACCTGAACAGCAGCTAGTTAAAGCCATTTAGTCTTGATCCTAATGTATGTAATGAATAATCACCTGAACAGCAGCTAGTTAAAGCCTTTTAGTCTTGATCCTAATGTATGTAATGAATAATAACCTGAACAGCAGCTAGTTAAAGCCATTTAGTCTTGATCCTAATGTATGTAATGAATAATCACCTGAACAGCAGCTAGTTAAAGCCATTTAGTCTTGATCCTAATGTATGTAATGAATAATAACCTGAACAGCAGTTAAAGACATTTTTTTCTTGATCCTAATAATGTAGTAGACCTACTTGGTAAACTGTCTAGAATTCATCTCTCAGAGCAATGTGGGGTTTCTTTTGCTTCAACAGCTCCTAAGTGGCATCCACAAAACACTGTAGGCTGATAGAATCAACAGAACTTAGATAAACCTTTTCTATCTTTCATAACTGTAGAATGATGTGAGGCATACCAGACAGTCTGTCATTGGAATAGTATGCTCTAGAATCAATATCCTAAGAGCCAATTCAGAATGCACAATTACACAGCAGAAATCATTGAGTATTGGGTTTTCTGTTGATTCTGCTGTTTTTAGTGTGACATATCCTCTTTGGTAACAAGATAGCCAAGCTCAGTTGTGGGGGTATTTGTGGATTCTTGGCTCAAATAGAATGCTTTGTAATGAACTTTGTGCTATCGAATGGAGAAGTAACGTGTGTGTGTGTGTGTGTGTGTGTGTGTGTGTGTGTGTGTGTGTGTGTGTGTGAAAGAGGGCCTTCAGCCAGAGAGGGAAAGTGGAAAAGTGAATGTTTCTGGGCTACCTGAAGTGACTGTCTGAGCAGCTGTAATGTTAGTGTGTTCCTACTATCTGAAAACAGGCCAGGGAGCGACAGATGTCATAGAGAAAAAAGGAGAGAGAGAGAGATAAAAGAGGGGGAGAGACGAGAGAGACGGGGAAGAGGTGGGAGACAGACAGACAGAGAGGATTATTATAATATTTCAGAGGGAAAAGGAAGGAGATGGGGAAAGAGAGGATCAAGAGACTAGGCAGGTTTCCATGACCCAAGCGATGTCGTAAAAAGAATCCTAGCAACATGTGTAATGGAAACGGCAGATATAGGAGACGTTTTCTAAAGATCACATTTTTATCCATTGGACGGGTGGATTTTTCTTTTGTCCAACTTTCTTTATTGCGACAAATGGTGATGATAAACTGTGTTTTTAGAATAAATGATGACAGATAATTGTGAAGGTCATCCCAGAACTACAAAGCTCCGCTCCACAGGTCATTCTAAGTGCCCACTGCTAAATGAAAATGTTCAACTATAACAAACCTGTTTCTTTGTAGCACAAGGATTGTCCTGACTTTCAATAATGGCTGAATTGCTTTGCCTGGTTTTTCTGGTCTACAGGAGCGTAAGTGTCACCGTGGAACGTGGCCATACATGAGAATTATTAGAATATGGCATATACTTGTCATTTATTGCATTCTGTCCATGCTGGCTTTCTAAATGTTGACGACCAGGAACATTTACTGGAGGAGTTGATGGAAACATCTCTAGTGAGAGGAGGATTGCTAGAAGAGAAAGAAAGAGGAAGTGTATAGAAGGAAAAGGTGTGAAGAATTGGTGTCCAGCTGGAGAGAGAGTGAGAAGACAACTGTTAGGCCCAGCTGTTCCACACAGCCTCGTCACTATGAGGCTAGAATGACTGACTGTACTGTGTGAAACAGCAGATCCACATATGATTATAATGTACCGTACTGTATGTACATGCATTGGTCGCAGATATGTTCTTTGCTGGGCTTGGGAGTGAGCATTTGTTCTAAACGGTCTGAGTGTCTGTTTACAAACTTCTGAGTCCAGACAGACAAAGGCTCCTATGTGTCAAAGGGGAAACAAATGGTTGCTTTCTGCTATAGCAGTGTTGCTGTGGTGTGTTTGTGTATTTCCTAGTCGCTGCGTTTTGAACTATTTATTGCACCGTTAACAAGTCAAATCAAACTGTTGTGTGTGTGGATGCGTGTGGATGCGTGTGTGTACTCAGGAAAAGTGGTAGCAGGCGGCGTAACTAGGGACACATGGGTTAATTGAGTTCATAAGGCAGCTGGCAATACTCCTGCGGCCTGACTCCTTTTTTTCTCCACTCCAATGTTGTCTTCTCTCATCTCCCCTCCTCCTCTCTGTTCATACCTTCCCTTTTGTTTTCTCCTCACTTCTTCTATCCTCTCTTCTCATCTCCCCTCCTCCTCTCTGTTCATACCTTCCCTTTTCTTTTCTCCTCCCTTCTTCTATCCTCTCTTCTCATCTCCCCTCCTCTCTCTGTTCATACCTTCCCTTTTCTTTTCTCCTCCCTTCTTCTATCCTCTCTTCTCTCATCTCCCCTCCTCTCTCTGTTCATACCTTCCCTTTTCTTTTCTCCTCACTTCTTCTATCCTCTCTTCTCTCATCTTCCCTCCTCCTCTCTGTTCATACCTTCCCTTTTATTTTCTAATCACTTCTTCTATCCTCCCTTTTCTTTTCTCCTCACTTCTTCTATCCTCTCTTCTCATCTCCCCTCCTCCTCTCTGTTCATACCTTTTCTTTTCTAATCACTTCTTCTATCCTCTCTTCTCTCTCCAGAGAGGTTGAACAATGTGCAGCTGCAGCCTTAGACAGCTGGGAGGGTGGTGGGTGTCTGGTGTGTGTGTGTGTTTGGTGTGTGTGTGTGTGTGTGTGCCAGTCTCATGTTGGGGAGGGAGATTCAAAGAGAAAGTAGGCATTGTGTTTTGACGAAGATGGTGAGTGTGTGTATGAGTGTGTTTGTATGTCAGTGTGTGTGTGTTTTAGCTCTGTCAGTGTGTGTGTGTGTGTGTGTGTGTGAGGGGGGTTTCATCAGGAAATGGTGGTAGGTAGTAGCTAAGAGAGGTGGCTCTTATTCCCATAGCAACAGGAACATATCTTACCCAATAATGAAATTCATTAATTATAGCATTTTTTTTAAGAGGCCTTTATTTTCCAAGACAGCAATTAAAATGCTCAATTTCCTCCCAGCTCAAGAGCTGCACCGTTTGAATGAATCACCTCTCCTGCTGCAACACACACCGTTTCCACTGTTAATGTGAGGTGGGTGTGCATGAATGAGTGTGTATGTAGCATATTAGTGAGAGAGTGCCTGTGCGTGAATGGGTGTGTATGTAGCATATTAGTGAGAGAGTGTCTGTGTGTGCAAACAGTATTAGACAGCAATAGTTGAGAGAGCTAATGGGCAAATGTTTTTGCACAAAGAATATCATCAGTTTTTCTGCATCATTACCATCAGTACCCAATCAAAGATGACATGTTTATCCCCCTTGTGTTTACTGAGAGGAAAATCCCTGTGCTGTCAAATGGTGTTTCAGTGTAAATAATAATCACATGAACTCAAATCAGTTCAACTGGAATCCTCTAACCCTGTTTCATCTCATTCTCTTCATTTAAAGACTCAATCATGGACACTCTTACTGACAGTTGTGGCTGCTTCGTGTGATGTATTGTGTTGTCTACCTTCTTGCCCTTTGTGCTGTTGTCTGTGCCCAATAATGTTTGTACCATGTTGTGCTGCTGCCATGTTGTGTTGCTATTTTTAATCCCTGCAACCATTTATTATTTATTTTTAATTTATTTATTTTTCACCTTTATTTAACCAGGTAGGCAAGTTGAGAACAAGTTCTCATTTACAATTGCGACCTGGCCAAGATAAAGCAAAGCAGTTCAACACATACAACGAAAACAGAGTTACACACGGAGTAAAAACAAACATACAGTCAATAATACAGTATAAACAAGTCTATATACGATGTGAGCAAATGAGGTGAGAAGGGAGGTAAAGGCAAAAAAGGCCATGGTGGCAAAGTAAATACAATATAGCAAGTAAAACACTGGAATGGTAGTTTTGCAATGGAAGAATGTGCAAAGTAGAAATAAAAATAATGGGGTGCAAAGGAGCAAAATAAATAAATAAATAAAAATGAAATACAGTTGGGAAAGAGGTAGTTGTTTGGGCTAAATTATAGGTGGGCTATGTACAGGTGCAGTAATCTGTGAGCTGCTCTGACAGTTGGTGCTTAAAGCTAGTGAGGGAGATAAGTGTTTCCAGTTTCAGAGATTTTTGTAGTTCGTTCCAGTCATTGGCAGCAGAGAACTGGAAGGAGAGGCGGCCAAAGAAAGAATTGGCTATGGGGGTGACTAGAGAGATATACCTGCTGGAGCGTATGCTACAGGTGGGAGATGCTATGGTGACCAGCGAGCTGAGATAAGGGGGGACTTTACCTAGCAGGGTCTTGTAGATGACATGGAGCCAGTGGGTTTGGCGACGAGTATGAAGCGAGGGCCAGCCAACGAGAGCGTACAGGTCGCAATGGTGGGTAGTATATGGGGCTTTGGTGATAAAACGGATTGCACTGTGATAGACTGCATCCAATTTGTTGAGTAGGGTATTGGAGGCTATTTTGTAAATGACATCGCCAAAGTCGAGGGTTGGTAGGATGGTCAGTTTTACAAGGGTATGTTTGGCAGCATGAGTGAAGGATGCTTTGTTGCGAAATAGGAAGCCAATTCTAGATTTAACTTTGGATTGGAGATGTTTGATATGGGTCTGGAAGGAGAGTTTACAGTCTAACCAGACACCTAAGTATTTGTAGTTGTCCACGTATTCTAAGTCAGAGCCGTCCAGAGTAGAAATGTTGGACAGGCGGGTAGGTGCAGGTAGCGATCAGTTGAAGAGCATGCATTTAGTTTTACTTGTATTTAAGAGCAATTGGAGGCCACGGAAGGAGAGTTGTATGGCATTGAAGCTTGCCTGGAGGGTTGTAAACACAGTGTCAAAAGAATGGCCAGAAGTATACATAATGGTGTCGTCTGCGTAGAGGTGGATCAGAGACTTACCAGCAGCAAGAGCGACATCATTGATGTATGCAGGGAAGAGAGTCGGTCCAAGAATTGAACCCTGTGGCACCCCCATAGAGACTGCCAGAGGTCCGGACAGCAGACCCTCCGATTTGACACACTGAACTCTATCAGAGAAGTAGTTGGTGAACCAGGCGAGGCAATCATTTGAGAAACCAAGGCTGTCGAGTCTGCCGATGAGGATGTGGTGATTGACAGAGTCGAAAGCCTTGGCCAGATCAATGAATACGGCTGCACAGTAATGTTTCTTATCGATGGCGGTTAAGATATCGTTTAGGACCTTGAGCGTGGCTGAGGTGCACCCATGACCAGCTCTGAAACCAGATTGCATAGCAGAGAAGGTATGGTGAGATTCGAAATGGTCGGTAATCTGTTTGTTGACTTGGCTTTCGAAGACCTTAGAAAGGCACGGTAGGATAGATATAGGTCTGTAGCAGTTTGGGTCAAGAGTGTCCCCCCCTTTGAAGAGGGGGATGACCGCAGCTGCTTTCCAATCTTTGGGAATCTCAGACGACACGAAAGAGAGGTTGAACAGGCTAGTAATAGGGGTGGCAACAATTTCGGCAGATAATTTTAGAAGGAAAGGGTCCAGATTGTCTAGCCCGGCTGATTTGTAGGGGTCCAGATTTTGCAGCTCTTTCAGAACATCAGCTGAATGGATTTGGGAGAAGGAGAAATGGGGAAGGCTTGGGCGAGTTGCTGTTGGGGGTGCAGTGCTGTTGTCCGGGGTAGGAGTAGCCAGGTGGAAAGCATGGCCACCCGTAGAAAAATGCTTATTGAAATTCTCAATTATGGTGGATTTATCAGTGGTGACAGTGTTTCCTATCTTCAGTTCAGTGGGCAGCTGGGAGGAGGTGTTCTTATTCTCCACTTTACAGTGTCCCAGAACTTTTTTGAGTTAGTGTTGCAGGAAGCAAATTTCTGCTTGAAAAAGCTAGCCTTGGCTTTTCTAACTGCCTGTGTATAATGGTTTCTAGCTTCCCTGAACAGCTGCATATCACGGGGGCTGTTCGATGCTAATGCAGAACGCCATAGGATGTTTTTGTGTTGGTTAAGCGCAGTCAGGTCTGGGGAGAACCAAGGGCTATATCTGTTCCTGGTTCTAAATTTCTTGAATGGGGCATGTTTATTTAAGATGGTTAGGAAGGCATTTAAAAAAAATATGGCTCTAACCAGAATATAAAGAGGAGTGGGAGGTCCCAGTGCACAACTGAGTTATTTTAATGGACCAGAAATTGTGTTTTTCTTTCTGAAACAAGTGACCCCAAAATTCTGAACATGGAGTGCAACTGGATCGATTTTCCACCAGTCACTACTATCAAGTGTTTTCCATCTATGCTTTGTTCTACAGTAATTGGTACAAAAACATACATTTTTCTGAGGGGGGTGTTATCTTCTATGCCTGTGAAAGGAGGGAGCTGTGTGGGTTGTGAATTGAACCAATGATACAGTAAATAGTTATCTGACTAAACCCTGTTATGTCTCTCTCAGGTACACCCTGTAGTGAAAGAGGGGAGGGAAAGAAGGGGCATCCTGAAGAGCAGAAGCTCAGGAGTATCCCTGTAAGTATCTACTATCCCTTCCAATTCCTACTTCCTATGTAGGAGTGTGTGAAAGGCATGTGTATATCATCTATCTCCCTCTCTGCAGGCTAACATGATGGTCCAGTGGAAGGAGGAGTTTAAGAAGAGGTCCAGGGTAACGTGTCCTGGCTCAGGCTGCTGGTTAGAGTTCCCCAGCATCTACGGTCTCAAATACCACTACCAACGCTGCCAGGGGGTAAGACACCACATCATCTCTCTCCTCGCCCACATCGTCCCTCCTCACCCCTCCGTCTTTTCCATCTGTCCCCCACCATCTCCGATATATTTATTTATAACACCTGTTGAATTAGATTTTGTACTTTAGATGTGTCAATATCTTTCTCTATTTGACCTCCTCCCTCTTTCTTCCTATGTTTCTCAGGTGACCCTAGCAGAGAGGTTGAGTCATGGCTGTCCGGACTGTAAGGCGGTGTTTGCCACTAAGGTCAGTCTCCAAAAGCACAAGCTGTGGAACCACCCCATCGAGACCAAGGCTGAGCCCAAACTACACATGACCCCCGTGAAGGGGACCGCCAAGAAAAGGTGACATTTTCACCGCAAGACTGTTAGAGGAATTCTAAATTCCTATATGTTTTGTAGCCAAAAGCAAATTGGCACTCTCCCTATTTCATAATAAGTTGTACATTTTATTATTTATGCATCAAATAGATCGAGGCCTTAAAAGTCAGGTAACAGCGTTTAATTCAAGAGAGTACTCCTCCATACACATTTTACCACAGGTTATAAACTGAAAATGACGTCAGCGTATCCTAAATGTTCTATCTCTTCATGACACGGGTAGAGGCCCTATAGTTCTTGAGCCTTCCCTCCTCTCCTAAAGCCAAGGTCAGTCACTGTAAATCAGCATTCTAGACAGTCTGGAGATAGTCCGTCCCTGCCATCTGGAGATAGTTCATTCATTTGTACAAAGGAACAGACCGTCATTGTTACTAAACTCCTGACTATATTATATACAATTGGGAATGGGAGCAAGAGAGAAAATTCATATATGTACAGTACATAATAGCATTTGGACTAGTCAGTCCATTGAAATGTATACATAATTAGTCATTGATAAAAATTCCTTTAACAAAGACATACATCTACATACTGATTAGATTGTACCATTGTGTCTTCTCTGTCCAGGCCTATGGAGAACACTCCACTGTTGCCTGTGTTCTTCAAAGTCAAAAAGACCCAGGAGGTTTCTAGTCCCTCCCAGAACGGGGAGTGTGCCCCCCAGAGGGGAGAGAGGAAACAGCACCCACACCCCCAGCCCCCTCAGCAGCAGGCTGATACCTCCCCCAACACCCCGGGGGGCAGCGAGAGCGAAGATGAGGAGAGCAGTCTACCATACCCCAATGAAGACCATGAGAGGACAAGGCACAGTAAGATTAAAATATGTTGACGATTAGGATCTTTTTGTTTTATTTATTTATTTCACCTTTATTTAACCAGGTAGGCAAGTTGAGAACACCTTTATTTAACCAGGTAGGCAAGTTGAGAACACCTTTATTTAACCAGGTAGGCAAGTTGAGAACAAGTTCTCATTTACAATTGCGACCTGACTTGTTAGAGCCCGACCGATCTTATCAGCCAATATTAGCCTTCAACAGAAATATCAGTCTTTATTCCACAGATATTATATATAGAAATGGCATAAGACGCAAATAAACAAAGTCAAAGATGGCTGTGCACATTGCCCAGAAAATATCAACTTTGCTTGGTCACTTTTCAGCATATTACAAATGTGCTTGTTACAGTGTCTACAAGAACTGGAGCACATGACTTGACAAGTTGTTTACAGTTTTTGACCAATCACAAAGGAAATAAAAATGGTATCACCTCACAGATCATCAGCTGAATACAAGTCTACTGCCTAGCCTAACTCTAGTGTGAAAGCTGAACAGGGTTGACAGAAATGGTTGAAACTATTTTAGTGGGGTTTGTGAGGGTGTAGGGTTTTCAGGTGCATGGGGGGTGGAAATGGGGGAAGGTATCGTGGAGGGTTATGATAAGGGAAATATTACTTTGGGGGGCAAACAGAAGAAGTTTATAAAATGAATACAAATTGAACCCCTGGGCTCCATTTCTGAAATTAAACTAAAAGAAAATGATGTAATCAACTTTTGTTATTCCTTGATTTGTAATGCATTCTCACAATGATGTTTTATCATTTGGCCAAATGGTTGTTGGCTAGGAAAAATATGATTAGATTATTTCAATCAAATCATATTTTCCCTAGCCAACAACCTTCAGCCTAATCTGCAAGAACATACAGTGGTTCCTCCTTTAAAAGTTGCATCATACTGCAGCACGGCTTGCGGGCTGATGCAACATTTCTTTGGCACGTTATTTATTTGTCAGCCATTTTTTCTGTTGATGCGAGTTATTGCTAGTTTGACCACCAGAGGGCATCTTTGAGAAGCATTTGGTAGACTTCCATATTGGCATTAGCAGAGAATTTTAATCCTTTTTTGTAATAACATAGTATATGGGATTGATTTTAATAAATTTGGCTGAATTAATATGATTAATATTATGGTGTTTCTATTCCGAGAATGGATGGATGTAATGGAAAATATGGCGCTGTACAACGTAACGGTCGGGAGTAGGCTACAGCATAAGAGGATTGGAAGATTCTAAATTAATATCTAAGGGGTATAACATTTCCACACCCTAATTGTAGTGTAACCAAACTTTCAGTTGAACGTAATTGCTCTTTGCCTTCTCTACCAGAAGTTAATGCTGTTGCTATGCAACCTCTTTCTAGCTACAGTGCCTTGCGAAAGTATTCGGCCCCCTTGAACTTTGCGACCTTTTGCCACATTTCATTTTTTGAAGAATCAACAACAAGTGGGACACAATCATGAAGTGGAAGGACATTTATTGGATATTTCAAACTTTTTTAACAAATCAAAAACTGAAAAATTGGGCGTGCAATTATTCAGCCCCTTTACTTTCAGTGCAGCAAACTCTCCAGAAGTTCAGTGAGGATCTCTGAATGATCCAATGTTGACCTAAATGACTAATGATGATAAATACAATCCAGCTGTGTGTAATCAAGTCTCCGTATAAATGCACCTGCACTGTGATAGTCTCAGAGGTCCGTTAAAAGCGCAGAGAGCATCATGAAGAACAAGGAACACACCAGGCAGGTCCGAGATACTGTTGTGAAGAAGTTTAAAGCCGGATTTGGATACAAAAAGATTTCCCAAGCTTTAAACATCCCAAGGAGCACTGTGCAAGCGATAATATTGAAATGGAAGGAGTATCAGACCACTGCAAATCTACCAAGACCTGGCCGTCCCTCTAAACTTTCAGCTCATACAAGGAGAAGACTGATCAGAGATGCAGCCAAGAGGCCCATGATCACTCTGGATGAACTGCCGAGATCTACAGCTGAGGTGGGAGACTCTGTACATAGGACAACAATCAGTCGTATATTGCACAAATCTGGCCTTTATGGAAGAGTGGCAAGAAGAAAGCCATTTCTTTAAAGTTTGCCACAAGCCACCTGGGAGACACACCAAACGTGTGGAAGAAGGTGCTCTGGTCAGATGAAACCAAAATTGAACTTTTTGGCAACAATGCAAAACGTTATGTTTGGCGTAAAAGCAACACAGCTCATCACCCTGAACCTACCATCCCCACTGTCAAACATGGTGGTGGCAGCATCATGGTTTGGGCCTGCTTTTCTTCAGCAGGGACAGGGAAGATGGTTAAAATTGATGGCAAGATGGATGGAGCCAAATACAGGACCATTCTGGAAGAAAACCTGATGGAGTCTGCAAAAAACCTGAGACTGGGACGGAGATTTGTCTTCCAACAAGACAATGATCCAAAACATAAAGCAAAATCTACAATGGAATGGTTCAAAAATAAACATATCCAGGTGTTAGAATGGCCAAGTCAAAGTCCAGACCTGAATCCAATCGAGAATCTGTGGAAAGAACTGAAAACTGCTGTTCACAAATGCTCTCCATCCAACCTCACTGAGCTCGAGCTGTTTTGCAAGGAGGAATGGGAAAAAATGTCAGTCTCTCGATGTGCAAAACTGATAGAGACATACCCCAAGCGACTTACAGCTGTAATCGCAGCAAAAGGTGGCGCTACAAAGTATTAACTTAAGGGGGCTGAATAATTTTGCATGCCCAATTTTTCAGTTTTTGTTTTGTTAAAAAAGTTTGAAATATCCAATAAATGTCGTTCCACTTCATGATTGTGTCCCACTTGTTGTTAATTCTTCACAAAAAAATACAGTTTTATATCTTTATGTTTGAAGCCTGAAATGTGGCAAAAGGTCGCAAAGTTCAAGGGGGCCGAATACTTTCGCAAGGCACTGTAGTTAGCACAACAAATTACTAGTTAGATATTTTTCGACTTTGGGTGTGTTCTTAAATTAAATATGTAGTGGCTGAGCTCATAAGATAAGATAAGAGTAGGGCTGGGCGATATGGTCAAAACATTATATCACAGTATAAAAAAAGTTGTGATTAGTGAGTGATCCTAGGGTGCTTTATGAGTAGTGAGTGATCCTAGGGTGCTTTGAGTAGTGAGTGATCTTAGGGTGCTTTATGAGTAGTGAGTGATCTTAGGGTGCTTTATGAGTATTGAGTGATCCTAGGGTGCTTTATGAGTAGTGAGTGATCCTAGGGTGCTTTATGAGTAGTGAGTGATCTTAGTGTGCTTTATGAGTAGTGAGTGATCCTAGGGTGCTTTGAGTAGTGAGTGATCTTAGGGTGCTTTATGAGTAGTGAGTGATCCTAGGGTGCTTTATGAGTAGTGAGTGATCCTAGGGTGCTTTATGAGTAGTGAGTGATCCTAGGGTGCTTTATGAGTAGTGAGTGATCCTAGGGTGCTTTATGAGTAGTGAGTGATCCTAGGGTGCTTTATGAGTAGTGAGTGATCTTAGGGTGCTTTATGAGTAGTGAGTGATCCTAGGGTGCTTTATGAGTAGTGAGTGATCCTAGGGTGCTTTATGAGTAGTGAGTGATCCTAGGGTGCTTTATGAGTAGTGAGTGATCCTAGGGTGCTTTATGAGTAGTGAGTGATCCTAGGGTGCATTATGAGTAGTGAGTGATCCTAGGGTGCTTTATGAGTAGTGAGTGATCCTAGGGTGCTTCATGAGTAGTGAGTGATCCTAGGGTGCTTTATGAGTAGTGAGTGATCCTAGGGTGCTTTATGAGTAGTGAGTGATCCTAGGGTGCTTTATGAGTAGTGAGTGATCCTAGGGTGCTTTATGAGTAGTGAGTGATCCTAGGGTGCTTTATGAGTAGTGAGTGATCCTAGGGTGCTTTATGAGTAGTGAGTGATCCTAGGGTGCTTCGTGAGTAGTGAGTGATCCTAGGGTGGCAACACATACACTCTAAGTGATTTCGCCATTCTGATTGCTTTATACTGTTCAATTCAACTTCATCCAAAACAAATTTCAGCACTTTTATAATGTCTGCATTTCATGCACTCAATTGCAGAGGTGGAAACAGTACCCACTTGTCATACTTGATTAAAAGTAAAGATACCTTAATAGAAAATGACAAGTAAAAGTTACCCAGTAAAATACTACTTGTGTAAAAGTATTTGGTTTTAAATATACTTACGTATCAAAAGTAAATCATAAAATATACTTAAGTATCAAAAGTAGAAGTATAAATAATTTCAAATTCCTTATATTAAGCAAACCAGATGGCACCATTTCTTTTTTTTTTTTTTTACAGATAGCCAGGAGCATACTCCAACACGCAGACATAATTCACGAAATAAATATTTGTGTTTAGTGAGTCCTCCAGATCAGAGGCAGTAGATGTTCTCTTGACAAGTGCGTGAATTGGACCGTTTTCCTTTCCTGCTAAGCATTCAAAATGTAATGAGTACTTTTAGTTGTCAGGGAACATGCATGGAGTAAAAAGTACAGTATTTTCTTTAGAAATGTGGTGAAATAAAAATGAAAGTTGTCAACAATAAAAATAGTAAAGTGTAGGTAACAAAAAAATGACTGAAGTAGTACTTGAAAGTATTTTTACTTAAGTACTTTACACCACTGCTCAATTGAGAACGTCCACACTGCCACGTAGGGCTGGACGATGTGGGCAAATAATCTAGGACTTTTAACAAAATGTTGCAATTGCGATTTGACTTGCTAATTTGAGCAAAACTGTTGGAATCATGGAAATAGTATAACTATTCTACTTCAATATTTAGAATATAATAGTGGGAACTTTAAATACAGTGTTGTTTGACATGACAACGAAATGCCAGGGAGAAGTTATTGTGACAGGGTAGGAACTAAAGTGTTGATATGTGTTTCCTAGTAGACCCTATAAGCTTTGGCTACGTTGTGTGTTTTCTCTTAGCTACTTCATGTAGCTAACATAGTCTTGCTTTGCATATTCCTCTTTGATTTAGAATATACTGTTGCACAAACAACATGCTGATTTAGGTCTACACCATCACTGGTATTATCAGGCTGTATTAGCTAACTAATTTTGCTCTTACTCAGTACATTTATTAGCTAGCTAGCTATTTATTAGCATTATCGGCTAACAATTAGCGTATCACAAGATTTATGGCAACTTGCTAAGAAAAGATAAAATAGCTGTTTGCTGATGTGAGAAACACAAACTACTAGTGTCATTACAGAACGCTAGTGGATTTATATTAAGAAGCAACGTGGAAACATCATTGTTGTCATCAACATTGTTGCATGTGCTGCATTGCCCATGCAGACTGAATGCAAGTGTCTCCTGGTTGAGTAACGTCAAATGCGCTTCTTGAGTGACAGGGGGTGGGACTAAGTCTGTGTGGAAAGCGGCATAGAGAGAGAGAGCGGAGAGAGATGACTCAAGTAGTGAAGTAAACTATAAAAATGGACATTACACACACCGTTAATAAACCAAACATTCAAATATAAAAGGTCAAGTAAAAACCCAAACCGGTCCCTGCATCAATACCGGTATATCATAAAATACGGTAAAACACCCAGCCGTAATTCAGAGCTTTGTCAGTTTTTAAATTCAGACCGTTTCACTCTCGAAGCGCACACTATACGTTCGGGCTGAGGAGTAGGGTTGATTTGAACGTTCTGGCCTTACAACTGCAACCCAATCTAGTGTTGGCTAGCTTGCTAGATACTTCCAGACACAAATGAGACCACTGACCATTTTACTCACCCTAGCAGAGCAGGTTAGGCAGTTTTCGTGTTAACCAGAGCGTTGGTGACTGTGCTGCTGGAAACAATTTAATTACGTGTTTTTGCCGACATTTACTGACATAGGTCATATTCAACAGGTGTTGAGTGCTGGTAAATTCATTATTCTGTGCGGTACACTCAGCCTAGAACGCTCTGAAATCGGAGTAGATAGCCAGAGCGAATTTACGAAAGTGCCCAAATGGCCACTGAGAACGTACAACGAGTATACCATTTAGCTAAGCTAAGAATGATGGGAATTATCAAGTCGATAAACGTTGGGTACTTAGATAGCCTATAGTGAATATACTGGCAAGTTTGATATATAATTACTAACGTTAGGTAGGTAGTTAACATACCGGTACATGAAAAATCAACAACAACAAACAATCCAATGTTATTTGTCACAAACACATGGTTAGCAGATGTTAATGCGAATGTAGCGAAATGCTTGTGCTTCTAGTTCCAACAATGCAGTAGTAACCAACGAGTAATCTAACCTAACAATTCCAAAACTACTACCTTATACACACAAGTGTAAAGGGATGAAGAATACAGTGGGGCAAAAAAGTATTTAGTCAGCCACCAATTGTGCAAGTTCTCCCACTTAAAAAGATGAGAGGCCTGTAATTTTCATCATAGGTACACTTCAACTATGACAGACAAAATGAGGAAAGAAAATCCAGAAAATCACATTGTAGGATTTTTAATGAATTTATTTGCAAATTATGGTGGAAAATAAGTATTTGGTCAATAACAAAAGTTTATCTCAATACTTTGTTATATACCCTTTGTTGGCATTGACAGAGGTCAAACGTTTTCTGTAAGTCTTCAAGGTTTTCACACACTGTTGCTGGTATTTTGGCCCATTCCTCCATGCAGTTCTCCTCGAGAGCAATGATGTTTTGGGGCTGTTGCTGGGCAACACAGAGTTGATACAGTAAATTATAAGTTAAATAATCTGTCTGTAAACAATTGTTGGAAAAATTACTTGTGTCATGCACAAAGTAGATTGACTGTGCCTTTAAACAGCTTGGAAAATTCCAGAAATGATGTCATGGCTTTAGAAGCTTCTGATAGGCTAATTAAAATATGTTGAGTCAACTGGAGGTGTACCTGTGGATGTATTTCAAGGCCTACCATCAAACTCAGTGCCTCTGCTTGACATCATGGGAAAATAAACAGAAATCAGCAAAGACCTCAGAACACAATTGTAGACCTCAAAGTCTGTTTCATCCTTGGGAGCAATTTCCAAACGCCTGAAGGTACCACGTTCATCTGTACAAACAATAGTAGGCAAGTATAAACACCATGGGAACACGCAGCCATCATACCGCTCAGGAAGGAGACGCTTTCTGTCTCCTAGATATGAACGTACTTTGGTGCGAAAAGTGCAAATCAATCCCAGAACAACAGCAAAGGACCTTGTGAACATATTGGAGGAAACAGGTGCAAAAGTAACTATATCTACAGATAAACGAGTCCTATAAATGACAAAACCTGAAAGGCTGCTCAGCAAGAAGAAGCCACTGCTGCAGAACCACCATAAAATAGCCAGACTACGGTTTGCAACTGCACATGGGGACAAAGATTGTACTTTTTGGAGAAATGTCCTCTGGTCTGATGAAACAAAAATATAACTGTTTGTCCATAATGACCATCATTATGTTTGGAGGAAAAAGGGGGAGGCTTGCAAGTCAAAGAACACCATCCCAACTGTGAAGCATGGGGTGGCAGCATCATGGTGTGGGGGTGCTTTGCTGCAGGAGGGACTGGTGCACTTCACAAAATAGACGGCATCATGAGGAAGAAAAATTATGTGGATATATTGAAGCAACATCTCAAGACATCAGTTAAGTTAAAGCTTGGTCGCAAATGGTCTTTCAAATGGACAATGACCCCAAGTATACTTCCAAAGTTGTGGCAAAGTGGCTTAAGGACAACAATGTCAAGGTATTGGAGTGGCCAACACAAAGCCCTGACCCCAGCTCTGTCAGGAGGAATGGGCCAAAATTCACCCAACTTATTGTGGGAAGCTTGTGGAAGGCTACCCGTAACGTTTGACCCAAGTTGAACAATGTAAAGGCAATGCTACCAAATACTAATTGAGTGTATGTAAACTTATGACCCACTGGGAATGCGATGAAAGAAATAAAAGCGGAAATAAATAATTCTCTCTATTATTCTGACATTTCACATTCTTAAAATAAAGTGGTGATCCTAACTGACCTAAAACAGGGAATATTTACTCGGATTAGATGTCAGGAATTGTGAAAAACTGAGTTTAAAAGTAGTTGGCTAAGGTGTATGTAAATTTCCAACTTCAACTGTAGATGATAATTACAATTATCAATAATACTTTAGATACTCACTACTACTATACGAAGAAAGATTTATAAAGCCTTATGAAGTAGACATTGCGTGTGGTATTGATACAATGAGGGGTGTAGAGAATAGCTTAAAAATGCAACATTCAGATTCTAGAACAGCAGCATAGAATTCTGGTACCGCCTGCAAAAATAACTCACGCTGTATGGGCCATTATTAATACTTACTCATCAAAAGGTTAACGTTAGCTGGCTATCTAGCCAGCAAGGTAGTTAGGCTATAAGTACCTAGGTGTCCTGCTAGACTGCAAACTCTCCTTCCAGACTCATATCAAACATCTCCAATCGAAAATCAAATCAAGAGTCTGCTTTCTATTCCGCAACAAAGCCTCCTTCACTCACGCCGCCAAGCTTACCCTAGTAAAACTGACTATCCTACCGATCCTCGACTTCGGCGATGTCATCTACAAAATGGCTTCCAACACTCTACTCAGCAAACTGGATGCAATCTATCACAGTGCCATCCGCTTCGTCACTAAAGCACCTTATACCACCCACCACTGCGACTTGTATGCTCTAGTCGGCTGGCCCTCGCTACATATTCGTCGCCAGACCCACTGGCTCCAGGTCATCTACAAGTCCATGCTAGGTAAAGCTCCGCCTTATCTCAGCTCACTGGTCACGATGGCAACACCCATCCGTAGCACGCGCTCCAGCAGGTGTATCTCACTGATCATCCCTAAAGCCAACACCTCATTTGGCCGCCTTTCGTTCCAGTACTCTGCTGCCTGTGACTGGAGCGAATTGCAAAAATCGCTGAAGTTGGAGACTTTTATCTCCCTCACCAACTTCAAACATCAGCTATCTGAGCAGCTAACCGATCGCTGCAGCTGTACATAGTCTATTGGTAAATAGCCCACCCTTTCTCACCTACCTCATCCCCATACTGTTTTTATTTATTTACTTTTCTGCTCTTTTGCACACCAATATCTCCACCTGTACATGACCATCTGATCATTCATCACTCCAGTGTTAATCTGCAAAATTGTAATTATTTGCCTACCTCCTCATGCCTTTTGCACACATTGTATATAGACTCCCCCTTTGGTTTCTACTGTGTTATTGACTTGTTAATTGTTTACTCCATGTGTAACTCTTTGTTGTCTGCTCACACTGCTATGCTTTATCTTGGCCAGGTCGCAGTTGCAAATGAGAACTTGTTCTCAACTAGCCTACCTGGTTAAATAAAGGTGAAATAAAAAATGTTTTTAAAAGGCTCTATCTATCTAGCCAGCAAGGTAGTTCGCCTAGTTAGCTAGCAATCTGTGCTACTTAACTGCAAACACTGGACTGGCACCAAAGTGAACACTTATCCTTGATACAAAAAGAATGCCGTTACTGTCCGGCATATCCGCGGGAAGTAGCACCCCCTGATAAATCACAATTAAAAAATATTTATACCTGAATAAAAATATTATGACCCTAGCAAAAAACTTGTCAGCCTCCCTAAAATCGCTATCTGACTCAAAAATCCCATATCGGTCAGGTTCTAGTTTTTGTTGCATTGTGAGGGTGAAGTTAGAAGTTCAGTGGACATGGGGGCCCATGTGACGGTTTATTGCTCTCTGTTCTCCTCTTGAGCCAGGACGGAAGCAGAAAACACCTAAGAAGTTCACTGGAGAGCAACCCTCTATCTCGGGGACGTTCGGACTGAAAGGTAGACCCTCAGCTTATCTCTTCTCACAGCTTCTCTCACTCATGCTTGAAGTAAAATTAGGGGGAACTCACTCACCAGACCACTACTGGGTCATTTTGGTTGACTACACTCTGAGATAAAGAGGTGCGATTGATAACCGCAAATGGGTTCTTTGACTGTCCCCACAGGAGAACCCTTTGAGAACCCTTTTTGGTTCTAGGTATAACCCTTTTTGGTTCCACGTAGAACTCTTTCCACATTGGGTTCTACATGGAACCCAAAATAGTTCTTCCTGGATCCAAAAAGGGTTCTACCCGGAAACAAAAATGGTTATCCTATGGGGACAGCCAACAACCTTTTGGAACCCTTTTTTTAAAGAGTGTAGGCATCTGAGAGTCCCCAATCCACTTTGTTTGTCCCTCTCTCTCTGTTAATGTGTTTGAACTGTCGAGGTATTCATATCACGACTCAGTGAGTCTGTCTCATACTCTCATTCTGACACATTTTCTATCTTAACACCACTTTTCTCTAAGCTCAGTGACTCACAGCACTGCACATGACATGACTCTCTTTCTATATGTTTCTCATATCCTCATCTATCGTTTCAACTCTCTCCCTCTTGTTCATTTTTATTGTTCATGAATCAGCATTTCTCCTTATGTACTCGTCTTAGTCAGCATCATCCTCTCTCTCTTTCCCTCCCTCTCTCTATCATTTTACATCCACACTCATTTCCCCCCATGAAATGCAGCTGGTAAATAGAGGGTATTACTCTGTCATTCTCCTGGTGTCATACTGCTCAGCCTAACTTAATCTCTCCAGTCCCAGCTTCTATTGAACTTGAGATCTGATTACCTTTTTCACTTCACTGAACCTGACCCATGCACATATGCACTCATATACACACTACTGGGGGCAAATGGAATGGCATCAGAAACATTGAAACTATGGAAACCATGTGTTTGATGTTGTTGATACCATTCCACCTATTCTTCTCCAGCCATTACCACGTGCCCGTCCACACCGATTAAGGTGCCACCAACATCCTTTGGTACACAGTCACACACTCTGTATGTTTCAGGTATGAACAAGGTAGAGGAGAAGTTGAAGGCTGGTCGTGTGAAGAGATTAGAGGGGGGTCTGTTCAGCGAGGAGCCCCAGAGGAAGCACCCTGGTCCAGCCTCCAGGAGAGACCTACCACCCCTCACCTCTGGTACTAATATGTCTGTTCTGGACTACTTGTGAATTTTTGTTTTTTGACAAGACAAATTCCATCTCCCAAATTATTCCCTGGTACACACGTGAGACCACTTTGTGTGATACATTTTCACAATATAAAGTATTGATCGATTGGATGATTTTTTGGTTGATTGTAGGCCGTCATTGTAAATAAGAATTTGTTTTTAACTGACTTGCCTGGTTAAATGGAGGTCACATTGGTTGGTTGATTTATTGATATATCCTCCTGGTACTCCAGCAGAGGCCCAGTGGCAGCATGCCATCTCAGAGCGGGGGGAGGTGCTCTGTCCTACCTGCTCCATTGTCACCAGAAAGACCATCTCGGGCCTCAAGAAGCACATGGAGATCTGCCGAAAGGTGAGTAAATCAAAACAGAGGGTGTTTGGACCAGCAATCTAAATACATCTAAATAGTGCCAATCTTTCCCTTTCATTTGAGATTAAAGCCTATATATTTATCTCACTGCTTGTAGCAGGATCCACACAATATACTGCCTCTGTTTAACGTCTGAAGTATGAATACATATGACAGAGTTTGATTTGGGGTGAACTGTCTTTAGCCTCCCTCTTCACCATGTGTATCCACTCTAGACACAGAGCCACATCGGGCTTTACTTCCTCTATTTAAAGGATTGTGTTTCACACTCACTGTTGAAACTCTTAAACCCCAATATATCAGTTGACACTTGCCCTAAATAACAATAATTTTCTGTATAATATTATACTTGGTACTATGCCACATCTGTTCTGGATTCTAGTCCACTCAAACAATTGTGCTGAATACAAAAACTGATTTGCCCTCTGAGTCAATATATATATAATATTGCCGTATGTTTTTATAGTAACATCAAGATCAGGGGTGTCAAACTCTTTCCATGAAGGGGCCGAGTGTATGCTGTTATTTCCTTTCAATTAAGACCTAGACACTCAGGTTCCTCACTAATCAATGACCTGAATCGATCAATAAAGTACAAGGGAGGTCTGACAACCTGCAGACACTCGGCCCTTGATGGAGATATTACTGTACCGTATATGTTGCTGTGTATAAGAACAATATATAACGTTTTGATGGTTTGTTTCATTCCAAAATGTTATATACAATTTTTTTCATCTGATATTTGCATTTCTTCATCTGAAATTAATGTTAATGGGTCCCTTTATACAGTTGAAGTCGGAAGTTTACATACACTTAGGTTGGAATCATTAAAACTCGCTTTTCAAAGCTTCTGATAGGCTAATTAAAATCATTTGAGTCAATTGGAGGTGTACCTGTGGATGTATTTCAAGGCCTACCTTCAAACTCAATGCCTCTTTGCTTGACATCATGGGAAATCAACAGAAATCAGCAAAGACCTCAGAATTTTTTTGTAGACCTCCACAAGTCTGGTTCATCCTTGGGAGCAATTTCCAAACGCCTGAAGGTACCACGTTCCATCTGTACAAACAATAGTTCGCAAGTATAAACACCATGGGACCACGCAGCCACCATATCGCTCAGGAAGGAGACGCTTTCTGTCTCTTAGAGATGAACGTACTTTGGTGCGAAAAGGTGCAAATCAATCCCAGAACAACAGCAAAGGACCTTGTGAAGATGCTTGAGGAATCCGGTACAAAGGTATCTATATCAACAGTAAAACGAGTCCTATATCGACATAACCTGAAAGGCCTCTCAGCAAGGAAGATGCCACTGCTCCAAAACCGCCATAAAAAGTCAGGTGGGACTGGTGCACTTCACAAATAGACGGTATCACGAGGAAGGAAAATTATGTTGATATATTGAAGCAACATCTCACGACATCAGTCAGGAAGTTAAAGCTGGTCGCAAATGGGTCTCCCAAATGGACAATGACGCCAAGCATAGTTCCAAAGTTGTGGCAAAATGGCTTAAGGACAACAAAGTCAAGGTATTGGAGTGGCCAACACAAAGCCCTGACTTCAATCCTATAGAACATTTGTGGGCAGAACTGAAAAAGTGTGCGTGAGCAAGGCCTACAAACCTGACTCAGTTACACCAGCTCTGTCAGGAGGAATGGCCAAAATTCACCCAACTTATTGTGGGAAGCTTGTGGAAGGCTACCCAAAACATCTGACCCTTGTTCAACAATTTAAAGGCAATGCTACCAAATACTAATTGAGTGTATGTAAACTTCTGACCCACTGGGAATGTGATGAAAGAAATAAAAGCTGAAGTATATCATTATCTCTACTATTATTCTGACATTTCACATTCTTAAAGTGGTGAACCTAACTGACCTAAGACAGGGAATTTATACTGGGATTAAATGTCAGGAATTGTGAGAAACTGAGTTTAAATGTATTTGGCTATGGTGTATGTACACTTCTGTATGTGTATGAATTATGGTTGTTCTCATACTTTTAAAACATTTACTTTTGAGGTGCTTTAAAGGGAAGCATAGGTAATTTAACTAAAACTCTCTGTACAAACCCCACATATATGATCAGTTTTTTTTCCTCCATACAAACATTTCCTCGTTGAACATTTAGATTTTGGATGTTTCTAATTTGGGTCTAGGTACCTCCATTGAAATTGCCATGGTAACGACACTAGCTGCAGCATCATTGGCTGGACATAATGATTTAAAATATAGCAGCTTAATTGAATGTTAAATCTATTTTTCATGAAGAAACAACCTGTCATTTGTCACAGACTTTGTGAATATCTGGATTTTCCCTCTTCATAATGCAGAAAAACTGCATATATGTGTGGACACCACTCATTTTTATTAAAACACACCTGTCATAATTGTTTTCTTTACTAAAGTAGAGGTTTATTATTATTACTGCTAAAGGTACTGCATAAGTGTCAACATTTTTTGTTGTTGCAAGAGAGATGTGCAGAAAGTATTTTTAAATGCATTTTATGGAAGGGAAACAATAAGTCTCGAACCTTTTGGCAACATAGTGATATATTCTTATATATTGTACAATGAGGAATTCAACTACAAAATGCTAGTTTTAACCATTGCCCCCACTCACAAGATGTATAAACAACAATAAATCAGAATAAAATGAGAGATACGAAAACATGAAGAACATAACTCAATCAACTCTAATTAGCACATGTAGGACAGTATGCAGATGTATTTTGCAGATGTATTTCTCACATGTGCAGCACATAGTATTTGTTTTACAGTCTTTCTTTGGGGGGCAGAATTGGCATCTCCTCCTCTTGCCTGCCCCAGCTGCAGCCTCTGGTGGATCAGGACAAGATTCAGCCCCCTGAACAGCTTTCACAAGCGCTGCAGAGGCTGCTGTGCGAGGGAGGCACTCCCTTCTTTGAATGTGTGAGGTTACAAGTGCCTTTCCCAGCTGCTCTAGGAGAACACCCTCTTCTTGTTCCGCTTATCAGGCATCCAGGTAGGGTTGATCTTGTTCCATATCACTAAGGCATTGTATGAGGACACATCAATGATGTTATAGAAGATGACCAGGGGCCAGCGGGAAGTCATCCTCCTGCAGCTGTAAGTTCCAATCACCTTGTCCAGGTTGTCCACGCCTCCTTTGTTGTGGTTGTAGTCCAGGATGATGGCTGGCTTCCTGTCCTCACGATCACTGATCTCAGCCGTTTTGTGCAGTGTGCTCAGGAGGACCACATTCTTGTTCCTCTTTCGGAGGTACGAAACTAGAGAGGTGGTGGGGGTGAAGGCAAACTTTGATGAGAAGGTCCCCCTTGTTGCGAGGATTGCAGGGGGAGCTCAGGCTTGTTCTTTCTAACTGTGCCAACCATGGTGATATTCCTCTTCAGGAGCTGCTGGCTGAGGTCATTAGAGGTGAAGAAATTGTCACGTGACATTGTGCCCCCTCAGTTCATCCTTCACATCAAGCACAACCCGCATCCCCTGGCTCTTCTCCGGGCCTCCACTGGTCGGCTTCCCTGTGTAGACTTGGATCTTCCAGGCGTATCTGGATTGAGCGTCACAGGCCACCCATATCTTGATGCCATACTTTGCTGGCTTGCTGGGCATATACTGCCGGAAAGGACAGCGACCTTTTGACAAAAGAGAGTTTTCTGTGACACAGTAATCACATAAATCAATGATATCACAGCAATACATAATAAAATTAACAGTGAAAATTGTCAAATCAAATCAAATGTTATTTGTCACATACACATGGTTAGCAGATGTTAATGCGAGTGTAGCGAAACGCTTGTAAATGCTTGTAATTTACAGATATGAAAAAAATAATGTATTTTCAGAATGGAACCAGTTGCTCATCCACTGTTACTTCAGGCCCAGGGTTGTAGAGGCATGACAGACGCTCCACCCACTTCTCCCAGACCTCTCTTATGGCCGCCAGTTTGTCTCTCACACATCTCGCAGGTCTTGACTCACCGTTATCAAATCGTGGCATTATTGAGAAAGTGTGAAAGACTTTCAGTGTCATCGTGGCATAGAAAATCACCCTTCCACTCTCTGCATCCCAGAGACTACATGTAGCTTCGCCTCAGGACCTATACACACCCGCTAATATTAGCAGCCCTATGTAGGCACGCAGGTCACTCTCATCCATCCTTTTCCAGTCTCCATGTTATGGAAACCTTGCAAATGTGTCATCTCCAGGATGACTTTTTCGATGGCCGGTGTGATGAACATGTAGAATGTTGAGGCGATGTCCTGGGTATGGCCAACTGCATGTCTTGTGGTCCCTGGGGTCATCCTTATGACATCCTGCCCTGCTTGTCGTATGGTGACAAGGACCACGTTATTTGACTATTTTTTTGGACAAAAATGTCTCTCCTTCAGCTTGGGGGATTTCTTCTTCATCTGAGAATGATGCTTTGCATCTGAAAAAATCTGATCTCTGACCTGTTGGGCACTGAAACATGCACTCATGGCTTCAGCAAAGAGGGAACTGGGAGGACTGTCATCTGCACCACCTTTATACCCTCGGACTGCATTCCCCATTGGTAAACAATGCTTTCAAGAAATGTTTATTTTGTCTGTGAACTTGAGTTATTGGTGGGGTCATGGAGGGGAGATGCTGCACATGCACAATAACGTTTTAGTTTTGTCTGTGTTCTACTGATTGAACACAGACAAAACATCTCAATTTCTCATTGTGTGTGTGTGTCTCTTTGTGGTTTTTGTGGTGTGTAAATGATTTTAAAAGCTGCCGGGTCACAAATGACCCTAAGACAATCTTTGTACCCTGGTGGTGTACTGTACAGCTTCCATGGAAATATGAACAAAGGCTTTCACTTTTTCTAATGTTGGGGTCACTCTAGGAAAAGTAGTCAAATTTAAAGGAGAGAAATATAATTTAGGGTCTCTGCTGTTAAACATATTGGTGGGTCATTTTTGTCCCTTAAGCCAACACAAGGCTTAAGATTGCAGTAAAGGGAGTGAAAGCTTCTCACTTCTCAATATTAATCAAAATGACCATGAAATGCAAGATGTATTTGCATTGAACCCTTGATGTCCATTGTAGAATATAGCTAAGCCTATTTTAAACTTCAGAGTAGCCTAAACAATAGTCACTTTTACTATTGCAGTAACCTACCCCTCCAGTTGGCTATTCATAGGTTACCTCCGTCACTCGGTCGCGTTATGCCATTGTTAGGAACGTTCTCAAGCCGCCATAGTGGTGCCCTAAAGTGGCTAACTACTATTTAGTCTAAATTACACTATAATGCCTGGAAATACGATGACATTGCTAAAGTAGTCAAATATCTAGTAGGAAATCTTTGCCAGCATTATCATGTCATCAAATTTGTTTGGTAATGTTGTCATTAGCAAGCAAAGTTTGTCAAAAATAGCTAGAAATGCTCATGTTAGCTAGCTAAAATCCAGTGCCCCCCCCCCAACAAAAATCTTAGCCATCTAGCTAATGTTATACTACATCTAAACTCAATTTGGCAACATCAAAATGTCAACATGTTTTCCTAGTAATTATTTGCCTCCTGTTGAATATCATGGTATTTCAAAGATACTTTAATGTTTGATTAAATCTTCATCAGTGCTCTTTGACAATGCATTGAATAGAATGCTCAGTCGGGCATCAGTCCAAAACGAACATTCAAAGCAATATTGTGACGAAACACGCAACCCATGAATAGGCTTAAGCCTATTAGCTGGCTCTTGTCTGTGGATGGGTGGATCCATATTGCTGTTGAATACCGGTGAGCAGACTTCCCGACCAAGCTTCTTCCCGTTTCCAGAGCAAAATTATGCCGCAGTAATGCAAAAATAAAAAAATATGC